>NW_021604576.1:20286884-20303982 GCF_004785775.1 Grammomys surdaster
AGAGAGAGAGAGAGAGAGAGAGAGAGAGAGAGAGAGAGAGAGAGAGAGAGAGAGAGAGAGAGAAACCAAGTGTATGCAGTTGGCCAGAAGTTGCAGGAGTCCCTGGAGATGGAACGGTAGTTTAAGGAGTTCATTTTTTCATATCCCATCCAGAAACTAAGCCGTGGACCATTTAGACCATCTGCTATCTATCCTGGGTGAAAGTATTCGGCTTTTGCAGTTCTGCAGCTGATCTGTCTGAGGGAGTCCTTTGAGGCTGGCTTCCCCAGCCTCCAGTTAGCATCTCAAAGCAACACAGCAGGAGGCTAGGTAAAGCCTCGGCAGGCTATTGGCCTTCTCTCAGTTGGAGTCTCTGGGAGCAAGGGGGAGGGGGACTTATCTCTGTCCTTTGTTCTCAGTACTTCTTTGACTGGAAGAGCTCCTGTCCACTTGCTAAAAAAAAAAAAAAAAAACAGCTCACTGCAGGTCTACACATAAATTCAGTCATAAATTGAGTAAGAGGTTATAACAGAGAATGCCTACATTCATATATATTAGGAACAATTATCTGGTTTAACTTTCACCATTTGTTACTAGCTTGCAGGGTCATGAAAACTTTTAGACTATAACTAAGCCATCCTTGAAGTCTTATTTAGACAAACTCAGTCAATATCTTATCTCCTGATTTTGCACCTGGGATCCTGTGTTGTATATTTTCTTTTCGACCTTCAGTTAATGGTTTCTGTAACCCCTTGGAATGTGCCCTAAGTTTTAGAAGTCTGCTGTTATCTCAGAGGCAATTAAGCAGTCTTTTTATAAAAGGAACTCAACTGTCTCTATGGGTATTGCCATTTGGAAACAATGATAACCCTTGCTTGCTAGATGTTTCTGCAGAATAAATGCTCTTTGTCTTTGCATACTCTCTAAGTCTGGGGTCTTCCTTCAGTAATTTTCAGACTCTGACAATGAGATGCCTGACACAGGTATTAGGAACTCAGGTCCTCTGCAAGAGCAAGAAGCACTCTCAAGTGATGACTCATCTTTTCAGCCCATGACCTCATTTTTCAAAGCACTGCAGTCTAGTATAGTTGAACCTTTCAGATCTGTCATTAATTTAATTGCGTATCAGGGGATTGATTAAACCTTCTGGTCCCATTTCCTAATCCTTTATTTGTATTTCATGCAGTGATATTTCCTCCAACCTAAGTTGTTGGGATAGACTGAAATGTGTATATAAAATACTGAGTACTCAATAGATACTGGTGTCATTATCAGGTGACTGTAACTCAAAGCTGTCACACTCATACGGTACCCTCTAGCCTACATTCCTAACGTTGAATTATGGTTGAACTCACACTTTCTTTTTAGCTCTGCATGCTTACGTGTTCTATATACAGTTCTAAAATGATTTTTACATTCTAGTTTGTCTTATGTCTCTTTGCTTAATTTCTGTATCTTAGCCTCAGTTATTATACAGGGAACTTACCTACTCCTTTAAAGTCAACTATGTGAAAATGGAGAAAAGCATTAGTTCACATGCAAGAGCTAGCCACAGCCTGGAAGTCAGTGTATGAAATATCAAATATAAGACTTTTCTAACAAATACTATGAAACTTGTATTCAGGGCAATGAATTCAAATCTTTTTACCCACCTCCTCCACCTTGTAAAGCTTTTATGAAAATATTTTAGTTTCCCCAGACCCTGTAAAAACCTTTGTTCACACACAAGTCCAATTCTTGTGTTCCAGGAATTTGATGGCTTAGAGATCCCTCTCTTCTTCCTTCATTCTCTGTGGATCAATTCTTATCAGACTAGCTAACTGAATTAAGACTGTGAGGTAAGACCCCAGCTAACAGAGAAAAGACACAGTCACCACCTGAATTAGAGTAAAAACCAATACACCCCCTCAGTGTGTTTGCTCTTCCCAGAGTAAAGTCCTGTCCAGACACTTCAGTTGGAACAGTGGTCTCTTTCTTAGTTACTTCAAACTTATTTCTCACAGTATATAATTTGTTTTACTTTTCATTTTCTAGGCAGTCACGGGTAAGAGGTAGCCCCTAGCCTCAAAAGCAAGTTTGGACTAGAGACTTTTGAACAAGGCTGAGAATGTGAAGTTGGACTAAACCCATTTTTACATTGTGACACAGTCATGGGGTCTTGATGGCAAAGAGTGGACTATGGTAGCTTGAATGATAAATGTCCTTCATAAGCTCGTGCATTAGAACTCCTTTGCCTCGGTTGGTGATGCTGCTTGGAGATATTTTGGAACTTGTAGGATGCAGAACCTTGCTGAAGAGAGTACATCACTGAGGGCAAGCACTAAGAACATGCAGCCTCTCTAGAACACTTCTAGTGTTCTCTTTCTGTTTCCCCTGGAGCTGTAAGACAAACTAAACTCTCCTTCTTTAAGTTGCTTTTGTCAATCCTGTTACCACAGCAAGAAAGAACCTGATACACTGGGTCTGTCTCAGAATATATTTAATAGGAATTGTCCATGAAAGGTATGTCATTAATACTTGTTGGAAGCATATAAACTTATTAAATTGTTCAGAGTCGGATATCTGTGCAGGCTGGGGTCCTGAGTTGCTAGGTGCATTCTTAGGAGAGACGTGCATGTGTACGATACGTGTAGGTGAGGGATTCTGTATTAAGCATTGTTAGAAGTGGGAGTACGTGGTCTGGAGAGATAGTTTAGCAGTCAAGAGAACTGAATGCTCTTCCAGAGGTCCTGAGTTCAATCCTCAGTAACCACATGATGGCTCACAACCATCCCTTGTCCTCTTCTGGTCTGTCTGAAGAGAGTAACACTGCACTCAAAATAAATAAATAAATAAATAAATAAATAAATAAGAAGGAGAAGAAGGAGAAGAAAAGGGATTCATGTATAGAATCCCTTTAGAAACCACTGAGCCACCTCTCTAGGCCCTAATAATGAATAATAATGAAGAAAAGGGATTCATCCCAAGCTAAGTGGATCCAGGTTGCCAAGCTACTCCCTGTGCTTGCCTGCCTCAGTATGAAGCTAGAGGTTAGAAATGGGATTCTTTCTTAATAAGCTATCTTGGCTTCATACTGACTTTGGTTGAAATTCTTTTCTGTAACATCACAAAGCATCACAGCACTGGGCTCAATGGATTTAAAAATACTTGCTGCATGAGCCTGAGAATCCAAGCTTGATGCTCCAAACTCACAGAACCCACATAACGTAGAAGGAGCAGACCGACTTCCCTCCACATACTCACAGTAGAACCTGTGAGACACACATACACACATAGGCATACACTAACACATAAAACAACTTTAAAAAATAAGTTCTAAGGTTCTGAAGAGCTTCCATTCAACAAGGTGAAAATGTTTTTTAAAGCGAGAAAAGAATCAGGCCTTCACTTAATATTTTTTAGAAGATTTAAAACTTTATTTACTTTTAAACTATGTACATAATTATGTACATGCACACATCTGTGGGTATGCATACATAAGAGCAGGTTTCTGTGGCAATCATAGACATTGGCTCCTCATGTAGCTGGAGTTACATGTGAGCCTCTAACCTGGCATGAACTCAAGTCCTCCGGAAGAGCGGTGCACGCTCTTAACCACTGAGCCATCTCTCTAGGCCCTAATAAAAGTTGTTTTTTTTTTTTCAAAAGTAATTCTTATGGTGCTGTGTGGGACTATATAGTTCACAGACACACACACACACACACACACACACACACACACACACACGTGCCCCTACACGCCCCCAACATATCTACTGAGTACTAGTAAGTCCTTTTCAGGATCACTTCATACCTTTCCATATATCTTTATTAAATCCAGATGCCTGTTAATTTAAGAAATTGAAGCACTTGTTTTACTTTTCCGTTTCCTGTGGGAATAATGTAATCCTGAAAATGTTTTTCTCCTGCTTTATGAAAATATCAGGTACTTAGCTAATTAAATGTGCTACTCTTAGAGTCCTGTTTATTTTAAAAGTGTCAACTTTCAGGATGTTTTGTGTAAGTCTCAATAAAATTACGTAGAAAATGGCCAAATGCACTCTCTTCGTAAGCTGTCCTTGAGGTCACCATTACCTCAAAATGTCTAAAAACAAAACTGATCTGAGTGTTACAATGTGATAAGATCAAATTGATGTCATGGTAATTATACCAAGTACCATCCAATCTCTGGGTAGAATTTACTGCTGATCCCTGGGCTTAGGTGCAGGTGGGAACATGCAATTTGTATTACTCTGCTGGTATAAAAGGCAGTAGGAGACTTTATTAACTGCAGGACCGAACAATCTGGAGACAAAGTTCCCTAAGATCTACAGTCAACTGCCCAGAACACATCCCTCAAAAGGTCCAGAGGTAGGTAATATGATGAAATCACTTGGGGGTTTTAATTAAGGAGTAAAATATTTGCGACCACAGGAAGGAATTTTCTGTACACATCTTGATAAGAAAATAATTAAGCATTGATTAATTTTCTTTACGGTGCTCATGACTGAGTTGGGAGGAAGTCTGTAAAACGGTAATAGGCAATCATAAGCTAAGATGTTTTCTAGCAGAAGCCAGGACACAAGTATCTCCTGCTGAGCTGTTGGTGAGGCTATCATTTTCCCCATCTTTCAGCGACCAGACATAGGGCAAGTAGACATTATATAAGTAGCTGAAATTATTTTATTATCAGTTCTAGATGATGTATATCTGAATTTTCAAGTTGGCTATCAATAAGACAGCTCACTTGTTCAGTGAAATGACCATAGGTTCTAATACATTTTGAATAAATGTTTAGTATGTTTAGTTATACCACTGGAACTTGAGCATTGTTTCTGTTTTCATTTTCATAAAATTCTATAAACAAATAGTTGTTGGTATTTGCCAGCAACTGATGATGATAAGTCACTTTCCAAGTCTGAGTGGACGGTTCTAATGAGATTTCGGAAAGTTCTTTTCCACTACTTTATAATTGACATTTTGTGTGAGCACTGCGCATTCTCAGATCTAGCCAACCTCAAATTAAAATAAAGATTAAAAATTGTCAATTCAATTATTCCTTGAGCAATGACGTAGAACAGATATTTCCATAACGTGCATTCTTTTAGATATTCTCAGTAATCTAGAGATATTGTAAAGTGCAAAGGGGGAGGTGTATACGTTGTAGGCAAATATGTCGTGTTATAGAAGGCACTTGAGTATCCAAGGATTTGGTATGGGAGGGGCTTGTGGGACCATCCCCTCACAGATACTGAGGAATGATTGTAAGTATATTAATGTTAGCATTAGTTGAACTGGTGATTGGTTGGTAGACTGGAAACAGAAAGTAAAAGAAGTACTTTTGTACTTCTTTCTCAATATTGACAGATGGAATTTGAGTACCAATGAAGAGAGACAGACCTAGTGCACAGTGAAAGTTACTCAGGCATGGGAAACAGCCATTGTATTTCAATAGGACTTTTTGTTTCCAAAGGACTATAATTTTTTTTTCTATTCACAAGTATGATAGTTTACATTAAAAGAGGAATTTGGTTTTGGACACAAATTGTTCATATTGGCCTGGAACTCCTTACAGAGCTGAAGACAGCCTTGAACTCCTCATAATCTTCTCTCTAACTCCCAAGTGCTCGGATCACAGGTAGAAGAGGCATCTTTTAAGTTTCTGAAGATTTCCCTTAGATGCTTACTTTAGAGCTGGAGCGGTAGTGCAGCAATGAAGAGCACTTACTGCTCTTGCAAAGGATCCACTTTTGGTTAGCAGCACCCACACTGGGTGTTCTTTCCAGGAAGTCTGACACCTGGACTGTGAGGGCACCTGCACGTGTGGGGTGCACAAAGAGACTAGGAGGAACACATACAAGTGAAATAAAAAAATCATTAAAATGTAATTCTTGGTATAGAGCTGGATGTGGTTGTGCACAGTTACCATCTTCGTGGCAAAGAGAGGAGTGTAACTGTGAATTTGACATCAGGCTAGCCCAGGCTACATAGCAAGTTCTTGTCTCCAAAGCAAAGAACCATGACAAAACAAAGGAATCATTGCTTCTCAGCCAGGAAGATAGCTCAGCAGATAAGAGTGATTGCCACCACGCCAGACAGCCTGAGCTGTGAATCTACTCTCTGGAAAGAAAGAACTGACTCCCAGAGATTTTTCTCTAATCTCCTTACTTACACTGGGTCATTTAATGACTACCCCACCAATAAATAAATGTAAATTTAAAATTATTTAAAAAAATTTTTTTAGCAAGATCTCATTCTATAGCCCAGGCTGCTGTCCTTGAATTTCACCTTAGTCTGCTGATATTATAGATGGCAAAACTAACTGATTTAATATTCAATTATTCAAATTATCAGCCATTCAAAAATACATACTACTACTATTATTATAATTATTATTCTGTGTGTGTATGTGTTGGGCATGTGCATGACAAGGGTACATGTGGAAGTCAGAAGTCAGTCTTGTGAAGTCAGTTTTCTCCTTCTAACTCTGTGTAGGTCTTAGGGATGGAATTCAGGATGTCAGGATTTAGCCACAAGTTCCCATATTCACTGAGCCATTGGGCTGTCCCTTGGACTATTTTTAACATTTAATATTTAAATGTCAAAGCCAGTCATCACTTCTGAAAGGTTTGTGTGAGATTCATTGCCATTTCAATTTTAGCTTTTAACCTTTATTAATTATGTATTTCTTTGTGTGGGGGCACACATATGCCACAGTGCGAGTGTGAAGGTCAGAGGGAAACCTTGGGCCACTTACTGTTCATGGCTACCTATGCCAGGCTAGCTGAGCTTGCCTATGTGCTTCCCAAGGTCCTATCTCTGCTTCCTCTCTCCATCAGGGATTGAGTAAGCCGCAGTGCAGTCCCCTTCCTCCTATTAGTAAAAATCCTACAAACTAAATGTATCTCTATGCTTTGGTACTTGTCATACCCCAATACTGGGGATTGAACTCAGGACCTTACAAATGCTCAGACAAGCATGAACTGCAGTCTTAGCCTTTGGTACTTCCCACCACTGCTGCAGTGCACTGTGAGCTCTCTACCAGGGAGCCACAGGTAGCTAAGTTCTGGACACTGAACCCAGAACCTCCTGCATATTAGGTAAATGCTTTATCACTGAACTGTACCCTAGCTCACTTTAGTACTTTAAATGAGATGCTTCTTGATCCAAAAGGTGGCATTATATCAGTTTTTTAAAAATGTAATGCATAAATGTAAGAAGTTATAAGAAAGATTCTTATATTTCTGTAATATTGTCCCCATAGAAAATTTCTGGTCTTTAAAAGAATGTGGTGGTGACTGTATGTGGAGTGGAAGCCTCTTAGGAGCTGGCCATGGAAGTCTCCACCACTGGGCCATATCTGCAGCTGTCTTTACTTTTCATTTTGAGAGAAAATTTCACTAAGTTCTAAATGAGCCTTAAACTGCAGAACCTTCTACTTCAGCCTTCTGAGGTGCAGGAGTTAAACCAGCACATCATTAGGCTCTCTATTTCCTGGTTTTTGGATGCTTCAGTCTTCTGAGAGAAATTAATATTATCTATAGTTGTATTCCTAATAGATTTTTTTTAAAGATAGTCTCACATTATAGCTCTGGCTAGCCTGGATCTGTCTCCTTCTGTCTCTTGAGTCCTAGGATTACGTAATAGAATTCTAAATAATGTTGATATTTAAAGTCTGTATAATAGAATGAATGTATCCTGCCTACAACGTACATACCACTTATACATTAATGTGTTATCCAGGAAACATCTGCAGTCATAAGTTTTCAGAGAGATTTGACTGAGGAGAAAAGGTCCACTCAAGATATAAGTGCCACTATCTCTTTAGACTGAACATAACAGAGAAAATGGTCAAATCCAGGTGAACACTGGGATTCCTCTTCCTCCGCTTCCTGGTGAGCACCAGTGACCATCCCACTCCCCCCACTATGCCTTCCTTGGAATGGTGGACTGCATCCCTTTAAACCTGGGGCCAAAATAAACTCTGAAATTAATTTCTATCCAGTGTTCAGTTGTAGCAATGAGAAAAGAGACTAATGTGGCCAGAGTATATAGTCTCTAGTAAGTTTATCGGAAAACATCTCACTAAGCATTTTTTAAGTTATTGTTCAGGGGTTATTTTATTTTACTTTGTGAATAACTCTGTTATAAACTTGTAAAACAATTTTATTAAAACAGTTATTGCTGTTACTGTGCGTGTGTACTTGATGTCTGTAAGTGGGTACGTATGTTATGGCATGCAAATGGAGGTTGGAAGATAACTTTGTGGAGCTGATTCTCTTCCAGCTTTAGGTGAAGTCTAGCAATCAGGCTTGTGTGGCAAGTGACTTTAACCACTAAACTGTCTGGCTGGCTTCTGTTAGCAATTTTTTTCATTTTCTCTTTTTTGTATTTTGAGACAAGATTTCTCTGTGTAACAGCCCTGGCTGTCCTGGAACTCGATTTGTAGACTAGACAGGCCTGGAACTCACATAGATCCTCCTGCCTTTGACTCCTGAGTGCTGGGCCGTGAGCCACCACCACGCCCGGCAGCAAATTTTGGTCTTAGAGACCAAGTTGAAACAATGATTGTCTTCTTACATATATGATATTTCTTTTAAATTTACTTATTATGTTTTATTTAATTTAGACATGATCTTACTATATGACCTTGGTTAGCTTGGGACTTGATAGGTAGATCAGGTTGAACTCAGATTCAAAGATTCTCCTGCCCTTGCCTCCTGAATGCTGAGATTAATGGCCTGTGAATACAGGATCACACTATTTTGATGTGGTTAGTAGCAGGTAGTGAGGGTATGCTGAAGTAAAGATCAGTTTGAGATTTTATAAGAGCCTGTGATTTTTGCAGAGCATTCTTTCAGAATATCAAATAGGTTAAGATTAATAAGCCTAAGTTTAAATTTAGATTGATCGTAGTTTAATAGCATAGCTTGATCATTAGCTTCATAGTATAAATTGCAACTGGATGTAATTATTTTTTCTGCTAAAACTCTTAAGTTTTTCTTTCAAGCTGTGAAACGGAAAGACTGCCTCTGTGATGGTGGTGTATGCCTGCAATCCCAGCATCCAGGAGGTGGCAGCAGGAGAATTTCCAGGAATTCAAACCTAGTCTGGGCCGGGGCACGCCTTTAATCCCAGCAATTGGGAGGCAGAGGCAGGCGGATTTCTGAGTTCGAGGCCAGCCTGGTCTACAGAGTGAGTTCCAGGACAGCCAAGGCTATACAGAGAAACCCTGTCTCGAAAACAAACAACAAAACAAAACAAACAAGCAAACAAACAAAAACCTAGTCTGGACTGTGCAGTGAGTTCCAGACCAGGCTGGGCTACAGAGTGAGACCTCACAAAGCATTCAAAAGTGTTAGCAATTAGGGAAATGCAAATTAAAGTGATTGTGAGATTTGATCTTATCTCAGGCAGAATGGCTAAAATCAAGAAAACAACCACTAGCAAGGTTGCCAAGGATGTGGGGAAAAGCGCCTGTTGGTAGGATCGCAAATAGATCTGGTCACCATGGAAATCAATATGTGGTATTCTTTAAAAAAAATAAAAATAAATCTACCACATGACCTAGCTATACTACTTGGTACATACCCAAAGGACTCAGCGACTACTCCATAGATGAACTGCCCGCCATTGTCATTGCCACCTTATTGATAATAGTCAGGAAATGGAAACTACCTACATGTCCTTTAGTTGATGAATGGAGACATATTGGATTCCTAGTCAGTTTTAAAGAAAAATGAAATAATAAAGTTTGACAGTAAATAGATGGTACTAGAATCTATTATCTTATTGAATGAGATAACACAGACCCAGAAATTATTCTCTTAGCTGTTGAAGTCTCTTAGGTTCTGGGTCTTTAGATATATAACCTGGAGTAATTACAATACCAGTAAAGTACAAAGGAACCATGGCGGGACATAGGAGAGGGCAGGAACACTAGAAGGGGAACAACAGCACACAGTTGCTGTGAAGAGGAAATGGGCAAAATGGAAGGGGAGGAAGAAGGAGGGGCAGCACAGAGGAAGTGGAAAGGATGAGGGATGTTTGGGAAAGCTGTAGGAATTACATTATTTTATGGCTATATAAAAATTACATACAATCTATATCTATCTATCTATCTACGTGTGTTGTATGTATATATGTATGTATACATGTATGTATGTATCTAGCTATCTAGTTTTATGTTATACCAGTTGAGTGTCAATGTTCTTCCTTAAACCACAAAATAACAAAAACTCAAGTTTATATATGTCTATCTATCCATCTATCTACACACACACACACACACACACACACACACACGTATATATATATAAAACTATCTAGTTCAATGCTATGCCGGTTGATGTGACAGTGCTCTTCCTTAAGTCTTAGACTAACAAAAACTCCAGTACTCACATGAAATACTTGAGTTGTAGGTCAGAGGAGTTCAGGAAACACCCCAAACAGCTTAGGCCATTGCTGCTTTCCTTAGTGCCTTCTAGAAAAAGAAGGTAAGACACTGTTGCTGAAGACATCACATATCACAGGCAATGGACTTGGAGAAATCAATCTGAGTCTAACATGGAAACCTCTGCACTGAGGACTAGCTATCACCATTTCAGAAGGAGCCATGCATACTGCCGAGAGGGAAAGCAATGGATAGTCAGTCTTATCCGGCTGTGACTCCAACAAACCACAGCAATGACCAGTATAAGACTCTGTCAGAAAGTGGCACTTATATATACCCTTGGCTTTGAAATTGTGTTAGAAAGTTTTTAGAGGCCGGGCAGTGGTGGTGCACGCCTTTAATCCTAGCACTTGGGAGGCAGAGGCAGGCAGATTTCTGAGTTCGAGGCCAGCCTGGTCTACAGAGTGAGTTCCAGGACAGCCAGGGCTATACAGAGAAACCCTGTCTTGAAAAACCAAAAAAAAAAAAAAAAAAAAAAAAAGAAAGAAAGAAAGTTTTGAGAGGCTGGTAAGGTGGCTCAGCTGATAAAAACACTTGCTGTCAAGCCTGGTGACCCAAGTCTGATTCACATCAGAAGAGAAGCAACTCAGGCAAATTATCCTTTGACCTTCACTTATACACAGTGGCATGTTCTTCCCCAACACACACACACTCACATGCAGGCACGCACGCATGCACATACTCACAAACAAATGAAGAAAAAAAATTTTTCTTTTTTTCGAGACAGGGCTTCTCTGTGTAGCCCTGGCTGTCCTGGAACTCACTTGGTAGACCAGGCTGGCCTGGGACTCAGAAATCTGCCTGCCTCTGCCTCCCAAGTGCTGGGATTAAAGGCGTGCACCACCACCGCCCGGCAATAATTTTTTATTGTTATTGTTTTTTTGTTGTTGTTTTGGTATTTTTTGACATAGAGTTTCTCTGTATAGCTCTGGTTGTCCTGGAACTTGCTCTGTAGACTAAGTTAGACTCAAACTCAAAGATCCACCTGCCTTGGGCTAGAGAGATGGCTCAGTGGTTAAGAGCATTGATTGTTCTTCCAGAGGTCCTGAGTTAATTCCCAGCAACCACATGGTGGCTCACAACCATCTGTAATGGGATCTAGTGCCCTCTTCTGGTGTGTCTGAAGATAGCAATGGTATATTCAAATACATAAAATAAATAAATAAATCTTAAAAAAAAAAAAGAAGATCCACCTGCCTCTAGTGTGTGCCACCACTGCCTGGCTGTGAAAATCTTTTTAAGGTTTCTAAATAGTTCATTTAAACAGCAAGGATATGCTAGGCATGGTAGTACATGCCTGTGATCCCAACATTTGAGAGGCTGAAGTGTAAGACTCTTGTGAGCCTTAGTTTACCAGAGACACTGCCCCCCCTGAGTGAACCCCGGAGAGACCTGAATCGATGCAAAAAGCAAGAGGAATTTTAATGATCCAATGCATTGGGGTCGTCCGGCACCCGAAGGAGAGGTGGCGACCTGGGACAGCCCATTTGGTCAGTTTTTATACAGTTTAAGTTTTTATACAGTTTAAGGGGTAGACAAGAGAAACAGTGACTAGGTACAATATGATTGGCAGAACAGTATGACCTTTAAACTGATTGGTCTTTAGGGAATGAGGTGGCAAGGACCTCCCTTGTCTGTAGGTAGCAAGGGTTGGTTGTCCTGCGGAATGGGTCTATGTGCTTTGAGCCTTGCCCACCCGCAGGTGGGTTCCCTTCCTTGTGGTCTGAGGAATGTTAATCAGCCTCTCCTTTCCTCCTCTGACTGAGGAATGTTAATCCAACAAGTGTCCTCAGAAGGAGGAACGTTAATTAGCCTCTCCCATCCCGCAAGTGTCCCATGACCTTTCTAAAGTTCCTGAGCTGACCTCTTCAGAAGCAGGAGGACAGCTGAACACTCGTGGTGGTCTCAGATATATAGTGAGTACTAGGCCACAAAGCAAGACCCTGTGTCAAAAACAAACAAGTCAAAATCAAAACAGAAATGAAAAACTGAAAAGGAAAAGTAAGCATGTGATAATGTGATGGTTTCTTGCTTTTATTTAATTATTGGGGGACATGCTTGCTCTTTAGTACAGTCTACCATAGAAGTGTGATGATCCCCTTGTCTAAACCCTCAAAGTGCTAGTACCCTGAGCGCATGCCACTGGGAAACAGATAACAATTTCCTAAACAGAGACTATCGGTAAGAAGAGTGGCCCTGTTTAATTTTTCTTATTTTGTTTTTTTGATTTTCAGTGTCTGGTCTGGTGGGGCACAGCTGGGTTTGATGTACTCCTTTACTCAATCTGTTTGGCCACCACTTCATAAATCTTTAAGGAAAAATGCAGAGAACATTTTAATATTTTTATTAATTGTTTTGTCCTCACAGACTCACTGAAGCTTTCTAGGGTCTTTTTCCTTCAAGAATCACTGACTTAGAACAAACAGTGGTTACCTGTAGTGTGTGTGTATACATATACATATACACATACACATACACATACACATACATATACACATACACATACATATACATATATATACATATACTGCATATATAATTACTATGTAGTTAACCATATATATGGTTATGTATATGTATATATATGTGTATATATATATGGTTATGTATACATGTATACATATAGTTATATATATAATTATATAGTTATATATATTTATACATACCATACACACACACACACACACACATATATATATGGTAAAAATAATAGCATATAAAGTTGTGTGAGTGAGCACATACCACTAATACTAGTGCTAGAGGGATGAGGAAGAATCAGAAGTTCAAGGTTGTCCTCAGTTATAAAGTGAATTTTAGGACAGTCTGGGCTACAGAAAACCCTATCTACTAAAAACAAAACAAAAATCAATCAAACAAACAAAAAATAAAGATAAACACCCACTCCCAAACCCCAACTGAACAAGAAAAGCTACCAAGCTATTTTCCAGAATTCCTGTTACTCTTTTAACGTTCCCACCGGAGATGTCTCTGTTATCCAGTGTCATGTATTCAAACCAGCATTTAGGATTTCTGGTGGCTGTTGTTTTAATTTACATATTCATCACACCTGACCTTTCCATTAATTACACTGAGGAGGCCAACGAGTTGTGAATTCACTGCTGAAGGTTGGAGGGGGAAAGAGAGAAAGGTGTGTTAAATGCTTATGTCAGAAACAGGGAGACACAGTGCCCTGCCTCTTTCCTAAAGGGACTTTGTGCTTTTATTTACATGGTTTATGTATGTTTAGGGCAAGTTGGGAGCAGAAGGCAGAGGGGCAGGACATTAATGACTATTATAAGCAATAATGTTTATTTATTTATTATTTATTTTATGTATATGAGTACATTGTACCTGTCTTCAGACGCATCAGAAAAGGGCATCAGATCCTGCCAAGGACCAGCCATGGCATGAGGAGGGGTTCTGAGAGAAGAGGTGGCTGAGAGTGGTGGGTTGGGAAGCGGGCAGGGGGTGGGGGGTGGGGAGTGGGGAATAACTAGAAGTCAAATTGCCGGTCCATGTTGGCAGCCTAGGTTCTGCTGAGATGACTTTCTACACCTCTCTGTCTCTGTCTCTGCCTCTGTCTCTCTCTCTCTCTCTCTCTGTGTGTGTGTGTGTGTGTGTGTGTGTGTGTGTGTGTGTGTATTCTGCTCTAGACAACTTTTTTCTGGCTACTCTAAATCTCTGGTTGAGACAGCTCTCTCTTCTAGAAAAAATTCTAAAATCTGGATAGTCTGAAAAGTCAGAAAAGATGCTATAAAAATTATTGGATCTTCTGACAAAGTCAGAAATCCAGTCAAGAAAATAATTATCAAAGAGCTGGGTTGCTCTCCAGAGATCTCCAGATATCTCAGCTCTGGCTAGAGAAAAATTCTAAAGAAGAACTGCTCTGGCTTTCTGCTAGCTCGTTTCCCACAGACCAAAGCCCAGTTTTTTATTTACGTATCAATCTAGTCATTTATCCAGGTCTCCTTTTGATTATCTTATGAATCAGCATCCTCAGACCCAGCCCTTTGAGTCTCCAGAGGCAGCAAGCATACATTTTTCTTTTGATATTGCAAAGAATTCAGAGATCTGTCTGCCTCTGTTAAGCAGGGATGATAAGCTAATTGGGTAAGACCCTGCCCTGAAATTACCATTTCTACTACACCAGGGTCTACCCTTGATGTGTTCTAGACTGAGCTTGAACTCAGGAATCTGCCTGCCTTTGTATTTTTCTGACAAGCTGGCTCATGGTGTAGCTGCTTTGTTCCTTTAGATTCATGAAGCCTCTCATAATTCATATTGCATCCTTATATTTTGCATAGTTGAGAAATTATATATGTTTTGAACTCATGTATTTTGAGCTCTTTCCAATAGCCTTAAGGGCTTAAAGGGCTGTCTCCTGAAGGTCCCAGCCTTTACCATTTTGTTGAGACATTAGCCACATCTTCGACTCCTGGACTTGTGCTGTTTCTAATTCTCATGGAATCATTAATGTTAACATGGAGGACATTACTTGGAGGAATGTGAAAATATGTACATTATTATACAAATAAGCCTTAAGCCCACACCATCCACCAACACTCATGGAGGCTCACTCCAGGGCCCTGTCCCTGTCACTATGTCCCCACTAGGGCAACACTGAGCTTGGCATCTCCTGGATGTTCACAACAAAGGCCTTGTCCCAGGGGCAGGAACTGCATCACTCTGTCTCCACCAAGGCTACACCTGGCTTTGCAAGATCCCATTACAGAAGGTTGTGAGCCACCATGTGGTTGCTGGGAATTGAACTCAGGACCTCTGGAAGAACAGTCAGTGCTCTTAACCACTGAGCAATCTCTCCATCTCCCATGAGCAATAATGTTAAACTTTAATGGTTGATGGTGCTAGGGATATAGCTCAGTAGTAGAGCAGTTACTTAGCATGCCCAAGGTCAATACCACCAGATAAAGAACTATCATACTAAAACAGCTGGTTTGTGTTATGACTGGTAAGCTAAGATGACACTGTTATTATTATTATTTTTTTTATGTGGCAGTTTGCAGGAGAGCTATGGATTACTACAGAAAATATGCAGCTGTCATTCTGGTCATGCTGTCCATGTTCCTGCATATTCTTCATTCTCTTCCTGATGGAGACCTTATTATTCAGGGTATGTGACTAAGCTCGGGCTTGCAATGAAAAGGAAAGCGTGTTCCTAGTTGCACATCAGTAATCATTAATTAACTTCAACAGTCTTTCACATGTGATAAACAGTTACTTCTGGATACACATCTAGGCACATGTAGTCTGTAAGCACAAAATTAAATTAGGTTCAGGAAATACGCAGTGAAAATGTTATATTCCACATCCACTTTAATAGCGTCCTAAGCGTGTCTGTCTGAAGTGCACTCCTTATTTTTCCCACATCTGAGGTTTACAAGGAGAAAAGTCATCCCTACTCAGCTTGGTTGTCTTTTTTACATTGCTTCCAGATTTCAGAAACATTTAACATTGCTTTCGAAGATAAATTTTCATATCAGGATTAACAAGCGAGGAAAACAAGAATCTGTTCCATGCATTAAATCTGTTTTCCTATAATGCTTGACTAGTCTCTTACAGGACCAGACATAGCCACTAGCTTTGAAATTGTGAACTGTTATTTGTTAAGGTTTTTTTTTTTTTTGTAAATGGTAATGTTTGTATTTCAGATTCTAAGCACAGATGCCATTTGTATTATCAGACTCCCAAGCTTTCTTAAATCTAATGATGGTTTTCTGTCAATATTTGGAGTTTTTATGGGGAAAACAACAGCAGACTCACCTCAGGAAAACGCTTCTTTTCAGATGAATGTAGCATTTATAGCTGTCAAGCTTTTGTGTCCTCTCGAAGCATGCTGTTAGCAGTGAGATTATCTGTCCTTGGAGAATGAGAAAACACTATGCAAAAACTCCCTATGCAAAAAAAAAAAAAGGTTTCTGTGTGAACACAATTACAATAATTATAAAGAGATGCTGCTATATGTGAAGATTAGTATGTAGGCAAAAATATTTATTTCCTTTATTTATTGCCAACGCAAAAAGCATGTCATATCGTACCCAGGAAAGAGTTTGTCCTTGAATCCTTTCTGGTTCAATTTTCTTTCTCTTTTTCTGGCTAGGTTGCCCAGAATGTAAACTAAAGGAAAATAAATACTTCTCCAAGCTGGGTGCCCCCATCTATCAGTGTATGGGCTGTTGCTTCTCCCGGGCATACCCCACTCCTGCAAGATCCAAGAAGACAATGCTGGTTCCAAAGAACATTACCTCGGAGGCCACATGCTGTGTGGCCAAAGCATTTACTAAGGTATGGGCTTCCTAGCAGTCTGTCCAGAGGCAGTGTGTACTCGTGGCATGTAAAGTCCAAGCTGTCTGGTGACCTGCATTTGTTGCTCCTTTGTTCAGGCGACACCTGCATTTATCTTCTTTAATTAAAAGAATAAACTTAATGAAAAATGTTGATGACACGGAAGTAAGGAGAACCAGTAGTTGCCACAGTCTAAAAAGCCAATGGACGCACATAAAAGGAGGTTAGAAAATGATAAGCCGGGCAGTGGTGTCGCACGCCTCTAATCCCAGCACTTGGGAGGCAGAGGCAGGCGGATTTCTGAGTTTGAGGCCAGCCTTTACTACAGAGTGAGTTCCAGGACAGCCAGGGCTACACAGAGAGACCCTGTCTCGAAAAACCAAA
>NW_021604576.1:20304382-20311899 GCF_004785775.1 Grammomys surdaster
AAGACACATCAAAGTACACATGAAGATTGGTTGTTGTTTTGGTCTTGTAAGCATCTGAAAACCCCTGAAGAAAGACCCCAGACTCAGATAGTATGCAAAGACAAAGACAAAGAGCGTTTATTCTTCAGAAACATCCAGCATGCAGGGGTTAACCATTCTCTAAAATGGCAACCACAGACACAAGCACACAGGCCTTCTTATAGGGAAGAACATTTTGTTTGGGAACTGTCTTGAATTACTAGGTAATCTAAAATCTCGTTGGTGGGTGATAGGGGCTCACAGATGGTCACTGGTCTGCATTCTTTTGTCATGTGATGAAATAGGGCTCTCCAGTGCAGATGACCTATTCTGAGATAAGATAGTTCTCCATTTTTGTGGTTGTCCTCAGGCTGTTCTTTGGGAGGGAGATTTATGATCTTCTTCTGCATTTTATGGTCTATCCCTGGAGCTTATGTTTTATGGCCTAGTTTCTGGGACTTAGGGTCTGTTCCTGGAGCTGTTGCCTTATGGCCTTTTTTCAAAATCAGGCCTGGTCCTTAAATGGAGATAAACAGGGTTCTTAAATGGAAACAAATGGGACTTATATTGTCCTTACATTATGCTCTCATTTTGTAGCTCAGGCTGGCCCAGATTTTACTAGCCTTGAATTTGCAACAATCCTCTGCCTCCATCTTCTAGGCAACAGGATGATAGGCATGAGCCATCATGCCTCACTTATACTGGTTGTTTTGTTTATTCATTTCATTTACTTTACATTTACTGAACACCCAATAAGTGTTGATACCTTGAGCATGAAGATTGAGAGATACAGAATTTTTTGAAGCACAAAGTTTTGAAAAGGTCATAAATAAACTTAATCCAAGAGAATAATGGCATTGATAACTGGTTTACTCAAAAGTTTAGCAGATAATCATTGAGCATGTACAGTGTGTCAGGTCTGAGAGCCTTGTGGGACAGGGGGGAAGGCTATAGACACAACCTTGACTGGACTATCGCAATTAGTCTGAGATCATCCCGTGTTATAGGGGAAATTGAAAGGATGCTCAGGATTTAATGAGAGATAAGAATATCCCCATGATCAACCAGATCAGCCAAGTTGACCTTGTGGCTGCTAGGATGAAACATCACAGACAGCCTGATCTCCAGTGCCAGGTACAGTGGTAGATGACACAAACAGACTTTACTCTGGGTCAATTCACACACATACTTTGTGTCTGGAGAAGAAAGACACAAACTACAGCAGTGGTAGAAAAGTCTGATGTTTGCTAGGAGAAGGAAAAACAACAACAACCACATGGGCTGGTCAGTGTCTGTCTTAGGGTTTTACTCCTGTGAACAGACACCGTGACCACAACAGGCAACTCTTATAAAGACAACGTTTAATTGGGGCTGGCTTACAGATTCAGAGATTCAGTCCATTATCATCAAGGCAGAAACATGACAGCATCCAGGCAGGCATGGTGCAGGAGCTGAGAGTTCTACATATTCTTTTTTGTTTGTTTGTTTGTTTGTTTTTGTTTTTTTTCGAGACAGGGTTTCTCTGTGTAGCCCTGGCTGTCCTGGAACTCACTCTGTAGACCAGGCTAGCCTCGAACTCTTGAACTCAGAAATCCGCCTGCCTCTGCCTCCCAAGTGCTGGGATTAAAGGCGTGCGCCACCACTGCCCGGCTGAGTTCTACATATTCATCTGAAGGCTGCTAGCAGAATACCGACTTCCAGGCAGCTAGGATGAGGATCTTAAAGCCCATACCCATAGCGCCACACCTACTCCAACAAGACCACACCCACTCCACACAGGGCCACACCTTCAAATAGTGCCACTCCCTGGGCTGAGTGTTCATGTGTGTACATGAGGGATGGGGTGGTCAGTATTCTCATGGGGACATGTGAATCCACCAAGTCTTTCCTGCAGTTCCCTCTTCTCCCCACCTTCTATCCTAATCATCACCGCTTAGTGGTATGAAGAATCCAATCACAATGTGGATAGTCATACATGGGAGACAAAGAAACCAAAAATGTATGAATGACTCATTATGTAATATTTGGGGTTCTAGCCTTTGGGAAAGGATATGCAGGAAGCCTATAAGCTGACACAAGATACTATTTCCTGGTGAAAGAAGCCTGGGGACCTGTCTCACGAACTAGAAAACCTGCGGCATTTCTGGGGGCTTGTATCAGAACTAAGATATTCATTAAATAATTAAAATTAAATAACGCATTTTAAATGAGACATTTAAACAAATTACAAGATAAATTAGAAATATAATTCAATCAATTAATGGTAATGATACCAAGAAACTAAAACACAATGATTTATTCAATTATTTACACATAGGAAAAAGAACAAACAGTAATATAGCATTGATTGTGAAACAAAGTCTATAATAAATATGATTCTCTTCTGAAATAAACACAGGATTAACTGAATTCAGAGAGGGATAAATAAGTCTTCCTTAGATGCTTTTCTCTCCTGTAAATGGAATTAATTTCACTTTTACTGTATCTCTGGCTATCACTTCTGAATTTGCTCACACACAACCCCAACCCCAAGCCTATCCCCAACAATACCAGCTCCAACCCAACACCTACTGTAACCTGAGCCCCTACACCAACAGCAACTGCACCTCAAACACAAACCTCAATCCCAACTATGACCCAAACCTTGACTTGAACAATGACATGAACCCAACCTAATCTCAACCAACCCAAACCCAACCCAACCACAACCACAACCACAACCATAACCCAACACTGACCAGATCTCCACCTTCATATCAACCCATATACAATGCCCATCCTCAACCCAATCCACTTCCACTCCAGACCAAACTCAAACCCCATTACCCACCTTAACTCTAAACCCAACCTCACCTTCGATTTCAATTCCAAACCTAACCCCAATCCCAACTGCCCACCCCCACCAGTATACCCATGTCAAATCCAGCGCCAGTATCCATCCTAACCCCAAGCCCAATCCCCAGTTCCCAATCAACTCCATACCCAGCACACCAACCCCAAGCCCTGTCCAAATACAACTCCAATCCTGACCCTAAGCCCAACCTCAACCCTAACCCCAAAACAACTCCAAACCCTAGCTACAACCCCAACTCCAAACCTAAAGTCTTAGTTATGGTTATTATTGCTTCAGTAAAACACCATGACCAAAGGTAACTTGGGGAGGAAAGGCTTTGTTTCACTTACAGTTCCATATAACAGTTCATCAAAACACCACCACCAACAAAACAAGTCTAATTTGTGTTAACCTTATACTCATGGAGCATGGTCAGACTCCCTGTGGCCAGCCTCTTGAAGAAAACTGAGTTCTTCCCCAGCTGCATGCTGCCAGGAGCCATCAATTGTGGAGAGCTGCATCATGTTCACAATGTTTGATGGTTTCCTGTCTAGGCTGTTTTTTTGTTGGGGGTGGGGCACAGGTTGTCACAGAAACCTTCTATGACTCTGTGTTTCTTTTTTTTTTTTAAAGAATTATTTAAGCCGGGCGGTGGTGGCTCATGCCTTTAATCCCAGCACTTGGGAGGCAGAGGCAGGTAGATTTCTGAGTTTGAGAGTTCGAGGCTAGCCTGGTCTACAGAGTGAGTTCCAGGACAGCCAGGGCTACACAGAGAAACCCTGTCTCGAAAAAACAAACCAAAAAAAAAAAAAGAAAGAAAATAATTATTTATTTATTTTATGTATGAGTACACTGTTGCTGTCTTCAGACACACCAGAAGAGGGCATCAGATCCCATTAGAGATGGTCATGAGCCACCATGTGGTTGCTGGGAATTGAACTCAGGACCTGTGGATGAGCAGTCAGGGCTCATCTCTCCAGCCCCCCGACTCTGTGTTTCAACTATGAGTCTGCAGTCATCGATATCACTGCAAAAAGTAGCTTCCTTGTCTTTTACAGTCACCAGCAGCACAGATTATGGAATTCCACATGGTTTCTGGTGATAAGAAGGACAATGTGGATACATGGCCTCCAGCATCAGCATGTGCTATGGACTTCAGCATGGTCACCCAAAGCAGAACAGACCAGAAGCATCCTCATGGCCCTCACAGGCAGGAAAGGCCATGGACACCATCATGGTTTGCAGTTGCAGCACAGTCCACAGATATCAACATGGCTTCATGTGGTAGAACAGACCACCAACATCCTGTATGGCCTTTGGTGGTAACATGGTCATGGACAGTAACATGACCTCAGGCTTGAGTACACCCATGGACCCCAGCATGGCCCTCAGCAACAACATGGACATAGACAGGAACATGGCCTCAGGTGGCTGCATAGGTCACTCACATCAACATGGCCCTCCAGTGACAGCACAGACCACAGACATCAATATTGATTCAGGCACTTAGCCTGCTTTCTAATAGGACTCAGGACAACCAGCCAGAGATGACCTAACCCACAATGGGCTGGGTGCTTCCGTAGTATCACTCATTAATTAAGAAAATGCTCTACAGGCTTGCCTACAGCCCAGTCTTATGGAGGCACTCTTCTTAATTGGGGTTCCCTCCTCTCAGATGACTCTAGCCTGGCTCAAGTTGACATAAACTTAGACAGCATGCCTAGCAACACCAAATAAAAACTTCAATTTTAACTTCAAGCAATCCTCAGCCTCAATCCTACTCCAATATCAAGCACAATTATAACCCTAACCCCAGTGCCATCCACAATCCCTATCTCAACCTCAAATCCAACACCAAGTTTAATACCAATCCCAGTTCCACATTTAAGCCAATACAGTCCCAACTCTAACACCATCTCTGACCCTACTCTAACTCCAACCCCAACCACATATCCCTAAACTCCATCCCACCCATGACCATCTCCATGCCCAAGCATAATTCCAAGAACAACTCAAGCTCATCCCCAAGACCTGCCCCTACCCCATGCCCAATCCCTATCTCAGCCCAGTTTCCAAATGACAACTCCAAACCTAACCCAAATGCCTACCTATATCCTAAACCAAACACCAACCCCAAACCCACCCACCTGCACACTTACCAAAACCACAACCGAAGCACCAAAGCCAACCCTATCCCCAAACCCAATTAGTCACAGTCCCAACCCCAGCCTCAACCCGAATCCAGTCTCAACTTTGCATGTGTGAGTATAGCCAGGTAATGCTCAACAAAGATGCCAAAAACACACAGCAGAGGAAAGACCACATTTTGGACAAATGATGCTGGGAAAACTGGAGTTCCAAGTATAGAAAAATGAAATTGGACATGGATCTATCACCTGGCACAAAAAGTAACTCTAGATGGATCAAAGACCTAAATGTGAAACCCGAGACACTGAAACTGCTAGAAAAAAAATATAGGCAGAACCCTATAGTGTATAGGTCTGAGAATGGACTTTCTGAGGAGGACTCCATTTGCCCAGGGACCCAGGGCCACAACTGACAGACAGAACTCATAACACTAAAAAGCTTCTGCAAAGCCAAAGAGATAAATATTTTATCCGCCCCCCCCCCAAAAGCAATCTACAGATTCAATGCAATCGCCGTCAAAACTACAACACCATTCTTGAGTGGACAATGCTCAATTTCATACAGAAAAGCAATAAATTCAGGATAGATAAAGCCATCCTAAACAACAGAAGAACTGTTGGATGTCCCACCATTACCGATTTCAAGCTGTACTACTTAGCTATAGTAATGAAAACCACATGGTGTTGGCATAAAAACAGACATGTTGATTGATGAGATCAAGTTGAAGACCTAGACATGAATTTATACACACTTGGTTTTTGATAAAGAAGCCAAAAATATACACTGGATAAAAAAACAGCATTATCAACAAATAAATGGTTCTGGTCAAACTAGATGTCTGCATGTAGAAGAATGCAAATAGATCCATACTTAACACTCTGTTCAAGTTCAAGTGGATCAATAATCTCAAAATAAAACCAGATACATAGAACTCGATAGAAGACAAAGTGGGAATAGCCTTGAACACATTGGCAAAGGAGACAACTTTCTGAACAGAACACTGTTAGCAAAGGGACTCAGATCAACAATTAAGTGGGACCTTATGAAACTGCAAAGCTTCTATATGGCAAAGGACACTGTCAGTCAGACAAAGCAGCAGCCTACAGAATGGAAAAAGATTTTCACCAACTTGTATCTGATAGAAGACTAATGTTCAAAATAGATAAAGAACTCAAGAAACTAGATATTGAAATACCAAATCATACAATTTTAAAAATGGGGTACAGATCTAAACAGAGAATTATTATTAGAAGAATCTCGAAGGACTGAGGAATACTTAAAAAATTTTTTGACAGGGGCTGGAGAGATGACTCAGCAGTTAAGAGCACTGACTGCTCTTCAGGGATCTGGGTTTAAATCCTGGCATGCAATGACAGATTGCAGCTCTCTCTAACTCCAGTTCTTGCAGATCCAACACCCCCATATAAACATACATTCAGGCAAAAACACAAAGGCACATGAAATAATAGTAAATAAGTTAAAAAAATGTCCAACATTCTTAGCCATCAGGAAAAAGTAAATCAAAACTACATTGAGATTCCATTTTATATCTGTCAGAATGGCCAAGATCAAAACCACAAGTGATGGCTCATGCTGGCAAGGATGTGGAACAAGGGCAATATTCCTCCATTGCTGGTGGAAGTGGAAACTTTGGAAATCAATGTCAGTTTCTCAGAAAGTTGACAGTTGATCTGCCTCAAGATCTAGCTATACTGCTCTTGGGCATGTACCCAGAGGATGCTACCACAAGGGCACTTGCTCAACCATGTTCATTGCTCCTCTATTCATAACAGTGAGAAACTGGAAACAACCTAGATGATCCTCAAATGAAGAGTGGATAATGAAAATGTGGTGCATTTACACAACGGAGTATTACCCAGCTATGTTTAAAAATGACGTTTGAAGGCCAATGGATGGAACTAGAATTCCAGACTCAGAAAAATAAATATGGTATGTATCTACTCATGTGTGGATATTAGCTGCTGAGTAGATGATAACCAAGCTACAGTCCATAGACCCAGAGAGATTAGGTATAGCTAGAAGGCTGGGGGTTGGGGCACATGGATCTCCCTGGGAGGGGGAAATAGAATAGACCTTTACTGATATTCTGGGGACACGGGAACGATAGAAACCATGATTATATAAATGCTGTCTCAAAAAAAAAAAAACTACACAAGACAAAATACACTTCCATGTGATTGTTTCTAACTGGAAACGCTGCTGCTCTGCTAGACATATGCCCGTTCCAGTTGGCACAGTGAGGAAATGTTCTGCATTGTGGAACCATGTGGATTTAATTATTTTTCTTTGGACCTGACTGCCTCTTGCTGGCCACTCTTCCCCGTCCTTCATTTAGACTCTTATGCTTTGTTTGTAAAAATCCAGCAATGGTTTTAAATTTTATTTTGTGAGTCGGGGGGTGGGGAGTGAGGGTTGTGGGAGCTATGTATGAGATACTGTTTGATTTATTGCTTTTTTAGTGGGTGGCGGGCATGACATATATGTCACAGCATGGACA
>NW_021604576.1:20311999-20341117 GCF_004785775.1 Grammomys surdaster
ACACACACACACACACACACACACACACACACACACACATACACACATTAGGCTTCAGAAAAGCAAAATTAAATACCCATATCATCTTAGAGTTCAACTCTTAACATTTAGGAACTATGTAGTAGGTTGGTTTGGTATAGAAGACTGGGGCCTTTCATCCAATATGTGATCTTAAGATTATGTGAAAAACCACTTGGTTGAACCAGCTGCCTATATCAAGTTCTAATCCAGGCAGAACTACATAATTTGACTCCACAATGAACAATTAAAAAATACATAAGTGAATGGGAGACATTTTACTGAGTACCATTGAGGAAGGCAAATGGGCTGACCAGCAAGCTAACAGCTAGATTTGCTGGTGTATAATTCTAGGACCTTAGTGTGAGTTTGAGGACAGCCTGGTTTATATATTGAGCTACAGGCTACATAGTGAGACTCTGTTTTTTGTTTGTTTGTTTGTTTGTTTGTTTGTTTTAAATTACTATAAAGGTAGGACTTCCCCATCCCCTCCTTGGACTCCAGATGCTGAAGTAAACTGACCAGATTTATCAGGTCAGTGAATTATATTTGCAAGACATTAATGATGAGTTAGACCCATGAATCAAAGAAGCTTATCAAAACAGAACATAATCCAAACAGTAAAAGTAAATCTAAGCATAATATATAAGCATATATTGTGTGACAGTTTCCTCCTAGGTTGAGACATGCCATCCAGCAAAGAAGCTCCTTAAGCAGGAAAGTAAACAACTCAAAACAACTTCAGGAAGTACATGAAATCGACCAGATTCTCTTGGCCTTGTCTTCCTGGAATAAGCAATAAAGCTGCTAAGAGTCATTCTCAGAAATGCCAAGCTGCAAAGAAGACTGGGACTAGACCAAGTTGTCCAGAAGAAGCAGAAACCAGCTCAGCTGCTTGGAAGAGGTGTAGATCAACCGAGTCACTTAGGAAGGACACTCTACAACCTGTTGAGCTGCCTGCTGGTTGTATAGAGCCATGGTTCACACAGGATTACCAGCTTGTGTGAACCATGGTGAAGTAGGCTTTGATGATGCAGCTGTCTTTGAGTCATTTCTGCTCCTGTAAGTAACCCCTCATCCATATGCCTGTAAGCAACCCTAGTAGAACTCATGATTCATAGATGATATCCAAATGTTGGTCTGTTGTGTACTCCCCATCTGGGATGAATAGATAGATGTGTGCATTGCACAGATCTCCCAAGGAAAAGTCTTGTCACAAAACAACCTATCAGTTCCTTGGAACAGTTCAGTTGCGGTGATTTAGCCGATCAAGCACAAGAGTGTCTTGTCACCTTTTGTCCCCATAATTAAGGATGTTGAGGTATGCTATGAAAGCATATAGCTTTAATTTTATTCAATATTACCTACCAAACTAAATCTTATTCATGTTTTAAGATATGTCTGTATGTAAGTTTGATTTTGTATGTGTTTTAATTTTTTTTTTTTTTTTTTTTTAGTTTTTCGAGACAGGGTTTCTCTGTGTAGCCCTGGCTGTCCTGGAACTCACTCTGTAGACCAGGCTAGCCTCGAACTCAGAAATCCACCTGCCTCTGCCTCCCAAGTGCTGGGATTAAAGGCGTGAGCCATCACCGCCTGGCCTTAATTTGTTTGCAATTAGGATTTTCTTGAGTTTAAACTCAAATCAAATGCAGGCCATGTGTTGTGTTCCATGCCTTTAATCCCAGCACTAGGGAGTCAGAGTGTGGGGTCTGGGGAGGAAGCTGAGAAAACTCTAAAATTTTAGAGCAGAAGCTTTATTTTCTGAGTGCTCAGGAAGGTGGCCAGTTTGAGCTCTGAACTGAGTCCTGGGAAGGAGAAGATATATTGCATTTTCAAAGGGTGAAACTGCAAAGGGGCAGGGGGGTTGTTGAGTGAGCTGGGGTGTTATCCAATTGTATTTTGATATTGTGGGTCAAGCAAGGGAATACCCATTCGAGTCTGGGCCATATCCAAGGCACCTGGATTCAAGGTCCCGTAATTCATTCTCCCAGACATTATGTCTGGGGCTCAGAGTAATAAGGGGAATGGGAGACAAAGAAGCAGGTCAGCTGCATGTGGTTAATAAGAGCATAACAGGCAATTGGTTATGTATTTTTACAACCTATGTATCCTGGTTTAGATAACAGCAGTTTCTATATTCTTTACTGGTTAACAGATAATTAAGAAAACATTTGGGGAAGTGGGATAGGAGTTTGTTCCTAGGCGTGGGAACATGAACTCGCTTGATCTTGCCAGCAAGATGAAGTTGTCCTTGAGATGTCTGGACTCAGACAGCTGTCTACTTACAACTTGTCCCTGAGATGTCTGGACTCAGACAGCTGTTTACATTAGAAACTGTTCAGGTATGGGGAAATCCCCAGCTCCCCTAGGACCTGGGACCTTGAATTTAGTTTCTTCCTATGATTAAATGGAATCTGAAAATGAAATGGTAGTGTTTAGAATATGTTTCTTTTGCTTGTTCTCAACAAGAGGTGTGTGGAAATTGTAAACCAGCTTGGTCTACATGAGGAGACCCTGTCTGAAAAACAAACAAACACTATATTAGACAAAGTGCATTTATAGAGTCTATAATGTATGACTTAATATGAAATCCTGGTCAAACCTAACCTGCCACTCCCTGGAACCCTGTTAGCTACACAAGCTAGGAATTTACTTATTAGTATTGGTGTAGATGCTAATGGACAAGAGTCGTGTATGTCCAGGTATTTACATTAAGGACATCCGGGAAGTCATGACAATTAAAGTCTTCCTTAATTTACAGATCTTGTAACAGCATACTAATTGTATTCTTGAAGAGCACTCAGTTACTGTCAAGATAACGTGTTAAGCTTCTTTCTTTCTTTCTCTCTCTCTCTCTCTCTCTCTCTCTCTCTCTCTTTCTTTTTTTTTTTTTTTTTTTTGGTTTTTGAGACAGGGTTTCACTGTGTAGCCCTGGCTGTCCTGGAACTCACTCTGTAGACCAGGCTGGTCTTGAACTCAGAAATCCACCTGCCTCTGCCTCCCAAGTGCTGGGATCAAAGGAGTGCGCCACCACTGCCCGGCTGTCAAGCTATTTTCTAGGTGTTATTTAAAAAAAACAATTTGTGGCAACTTCTTCCAGGATGAAAACAAACACATCATAATGGAATAACATCATTTTCCTTCAAGGCCAGTAATGTTCCTAAATGTCAGCCATCTGGTGTGGTGTTTAAAATTTGCTTTTATTATCTTTATTTTTTGAGACAGGAAGTCACTCTGTAAAGGGCTTGCCTAAAAATTATAGAAAGTATATATCATAAAGAAAAATTAGGGAGCTAAAAGAAGAAAGGAAGAAAAAAAGAAAGAAAGAAGAAAGGAAGGAAAGAAAGAAAGAAAGAAAGAAAAAAGAAAGAAAGAAAGAAAGAAAGAAAGAAAGAAAGAAAGACAGACAGACAGACAGACAAACTGATTCCTGGTCAGCCTAGATGTGAACAAGCTTTTGTTGCTGTGCCTTCTCCATTATAAGCCCAAATTAATCCTTTCTCCTTCTGTATAGTTGCTTGCTACATCTTGTTATCAGTCTGGAAGAGATGTGATCCTCTAAACCGACTGTGGTATTGTGCCCTCCAGCAGGAATCCCATGCTATCACTGTGCTCAGCAAAGAGACAAGCACTATAAGCCTGTAGTATCTACACGCCGAAGAGAGAAGAACCAGCAGGAATTTGTCTGACTTGCAGTTACACCGTGGGAGTCATAAACTGAACTGTACACCAAAAGACATTTTTGTTGTGATTGTGGAAAGAGCAAGGTTAAAAATTGGGAATGCAAATTATTTCCTGCCAAATGGGAGGTAAATTCTTGCAATAGAGCAATTAGTACAGCTTCTTTGGATTATACTGCGTTTGTAAGGGACCTCATCCTGATTCAGAGGTGGGGTTCTAGATGAGATGATTCAAGGTGTGCTCTATGAGCACTGGTGCCGTAGCAGCCATCTCAGTGCTATTCCACCTGAGAGCGGAGATTTACAAGAGATGGTATAGCAGGCTTGTATGGACCACTGTTCTTTCTTTTACGGCCCAGTTGGCAGTTACCAGAATATCTACTGCTGTTTGTTGACAGGATGGGAGATCAAGAAGTTATGAAGCCTTGAAAATAGAGGTCACCAGGATAACACCCTCCCTAAAAGAGGATGTTCTAGGATATGCTGGCAAGGAAGTTGAAGCTGTGCAGAATAATGAACCCTGTACCAGCTCTAGCTCTGAGTCGGACCTCCGGACAATATTTAAGAAGTAAAATGCCTGGGGAAGGGGGGGGGTGATGTAAAGCGAATAAATAAATAACGAGAAAGAAAACAAAGCCAAGCCGGGCAGTCGTGGCGCATGCCTTTAATCCCAGCACTTGGGAGGCAGAGGCAGGTGTATTTCTGAGTTCGAGGCCAGCCTGGTCTACAGAGTAAGTTCCAGGACAGCCAGGGCTACACAGAGAAACCCTGTGTCGAAACAAACAAACAAATAACCCCCCCAAAACAAATCCCCCCCCCCCCCCAAAAAAAAAAAAAAGCAAAGGGAAGGGAAGCGAAGGAAACCGAACAAACCAAACCCAGTTGCAGACTTCGGGCTCGTCAAGCTAAGCAGTTTGTGAAGAAACATGCTGCCACCTATTGGTCCCTGAGCAGGCGCCGCAGGCTGTGCTCCTGCCAAGTGCATGGAAATGTACGGAGAGCTAGAAGTCTTGTTCCTGACGGATGAGTAAGATACACTTCTAGCTTATGAGAACAAAGACAAGAGCCAGGCAACTGACAGAAGGATCCCTTAATAGACAGCCTTAGCAGCACTGGTAGAGTCCCTCATGTAGAGCTCAGCTGTGAGTACAACGACTTGAAGGCTAAACTTAAGGAGAATCTGAAGAGATTTGCTGGTGAAGGCGCGGTTGTTAAGAGAGGACATTCAGCAGTTCTTTGAAGAATTTCAATCAAAAAAGAGGAGAGTGGATAGGCTGTAGTATTACTGCAGCTAGGGTGAGTGCCATGAGTCCTCAGTCAGGTCGTCCAGAATAAAGAGACCTGGGTCACACTGGGTCACACTTGGTCCCCTTTCCATCCTCCTGTGGCTTCAAGCTCCCATCTCCCTAGTAGGTGTTTATGCCGGTCTCTCCTTGAGCACTCGCAATGGCTGTCCAGGAGGCCTAGGGGTTTTTTGCTTATGCTTTAAGAGAAGTTTGCTTTGATCTGGAGAAAGCAAATACTCCCAAATGTGTGTTCACAGAGGTGCTGCCTTCTGGGTCCTCCGTGTCTTGAGGGCTGTATTCCTGTCAGCCTGAAGCTCCCCAGGATCTCTGTACCTTGGGTCAAAGCTTCCTCAAGCCCGCTTTGCGAGTCCTTTCACTGCTTTCTGAGGTTTGATCATGGCTTAGAAGGGACTAGAAAACCTTTTCTCTGGACCAACCTTCAGAGTAGGAAGGCTAATGGTTCTGGTTCTGATGTTCTGGTACTGACGTCTGTTGTAGGCAGGGTTCAGGAAGCCTTTGTTCTTAGTTTCGTGATGATTTTATAGTGAAATTTCCTCCACCTCACTGTTCTTCTGGCATACACATGTCAGCATTAGTGCCGTGATGCTCCCAGGACTTTCAGGGAACTCACCCATGTATGAGTTCCTTTGCTGTTGCCTAAAAATATGATCAGAATCCACCCTGCAACCTGTGGTAGGAGATAGACTGAAGAGTCCAGAAAAAGCTCTCACCTGCATATATGTTGAGTTTTTGTGTGTAAACAGTATGCACAGTCATTACCCTCCTTACCAAAGTCTTCTGAAGATCCTCGTGGGATGTTGTATTGGGGGAAGTTCTCAGATGATGTGAAATCTCTTTAAAGCTCCCTCAGTCTATTCGGGAAACATTTTTTGATCCACAAAGAGTTCTAAGTTGCACACTTGGTTACAATTTAAATGAGGTACATAAAAGCCATTTGGACTGCATGTTGGTGTGGGTATTTGAGTGTGTGTGAGAGCAGCAGTTGTATAGGTGAATTCACACCAATTCCTGGACAAGATGAAGTAGCCTACAAATAAGGCCTCAGTAAATGGCAGGGCTTCTGGGCTATAGCCTCCTACCTCCTAACGTCAGATCCTATGAAGATTGACCTTGGAGGCGGAAGGTTCCCTGCTTCAGGCAGTGCCTTTGTGCCCGAGCTGGCCTTCTGGAAAGGGCTCAGTTAAAAACCTCAGGCACCTACAGCCTGGTCATCTTCCAAGTCTAGGATATTTTGAACTTGAGACTAGCATTTTCCGTGGTCCAGCTTGTTCTCTAAGTTTGTGTCTTCCCAGATGTTTGATTTAACTACTGAAAAGTTGCTGTCTGCCTGTGACAGGTCAGAACCCATGCTCAGCGGCAGTGGTGGTGAGGAGCATCGGTGAGCAGTAGAGATTACAAACATCCAGTGCTGAAGGGCTTGTCCGAGAATGGCTGTCCTCCATGTTAACCTTTCTTTTTACATATTCACAAGTAGCTTTCTTACTGTCTGTATTGGCAGACTTTTCTTGTAGAGATGCTTTGGGCCAATATATGGCAGTTGATATTCATACATATTTTATGCAAAACAAAAATGTGATATGAGTTGCTTTTAAGAAATTCTGGTATTATATGTACATTTTTGTAGAAATTATTCCTGGGCTTACATAATTCAATCAGATTTCTGTAAAAACCAATTAAAAAAAAAACCTTGTGGCAGCTTCTTCCAGGATGAAAATATACCAGTCATAACGTAATAATATACCATCCTTTTCCTTCAAGGTCAGTGACTTTTCAATGTATCAGATATCTAGTGTGGTGTTTAAAATTTTCCATTAGTATCTTTTTTTTTTTGAGTCAGGGTGTCTCTCTGTAGAGGGCTTGCTTAAAATTACAGGAAGTATATATTGTAAAGAAAAACTAGGGAACCACAAAAAGAGAGGAGAAAGAGAGAGAGAGAGGGAAAGAGAGAGAGGGAAAGAGAGAGAGAGACTGAGAGAGAGAGACAGAGAGAGAGAGAGAGAGAGAGAGAGAGAGAGAGAGAAATGGATTGAGTAAGAAAACCACAGGATTTTCTGTGTTTCATGGTCCTTCTTCCCATGCTGAGAGGAGCTTGTGCCACCTCGTGTTCACTGTAAGCAACAACTGGAGATTAGATTTCTGATTGTTGGTTTAGTGCCTAGCAAAGAAAAACAGGGAGCTTCTCTGTCAGATAAATGAATGTGGGAACAGAGGATCTGTGTTCCCAGACCGTGGTCATTCAGAATGGCTCCAGATCAAACTATCTTCTAGTCCCCTTTAAGATGAGTGTTGTGGGCTATCCACTAGAGAAGACTGATCAGACATAGATTTAAGCCAACAGAAAGTTTGCTAGCTGGCAGGTGACTACAGTGGGTGTCTGGGATCCTAGTATAGCCCCAAGTCTTTCTTAGGGTGAGCTATTAAGCACAAAACTATGTTCTGGGTTGACATACTTCAGTTAACAAGAATAGTTAGCCAGAAGCAGAACTTCAAAGTCAAAAGGCAAGATTAGTACATTTAGAGACTTTCACAGAACTGTGGACTTTGATGGATTAGGTCTTTGTTTTAGTTTTGACAGAAATGGTGTTGTCTACATGCTGAATTTTACAGTGTAAATGACACTTCCATCATGGAGTCGCTTGTGCTAAAGTCTGGGGCTTTTTACAATAGGTGCTGTTGGGTTTTGTGCTGACAATAATGATTCTGCAACATGGGATTTATGGAACTATCTACTTTTCGCTGGTGGAATTACCATAATGGAAGTGAGGAATGAACCCACTGAGTCGAGACCATCAGATGTCATTTCTTCAGATGGACTGGTGAGTTCTTTTGGGGGATTTAGATCTCTATTGGTTTGGTCAGCTGTCCATTTGTTTATTCTGCGCTGCTTAAAAAAGACTCTATCTAGATAAATAATTTTTTTGGTCTGCTTCCAAAGCACTTGGCTTAAAGTATCTGGTTTGTTGTCTTTGAACACATTTTGGTCTTGACATTTGGTGTTGTTTGCTTGCTTGCTTTTAGATCTCTCAAGGCATTTTCGGTCTGTTTTGCTTGTTCTCAGTATTTCTTTGTGTTTGGAACTTTGAAGGTATTTTGTTTCTGTTTTGTTTGTCTTGGTTTTTGTTGCATTTGAAATTGTTTGATTTATTATCATTTGGCCTTTGTTTCTTGATGCACCTCAAATTCATAATTTTTTATTTTTCAGATACTTCTCCTGTGCCCTTGCTACACTTTTACTTTAGGGATTTGTATGAGCAACTGATGATAATGACTCTTTTTTTGTTTTTGTTTTTTTCGAGACAGGGTTTCTCTCTATAGCCCTGGCTGTCCTGGAACTCACTCTGTAGACCAGGCTAGCCTCGAACTCTCGAACTCAGAAATCTGCCTGCCTCTGCCTCCCAAGTGCTGGGATTAAAGGCATGCGCCACCACCGCCCAGCTGATAATGACTCTGAAAACAAGACACAGTTGTTCCCTCCCACCCAAAATTGGCCTTGCCAAGGGGAAGCATAACAAACATACCAGATCCCGGGTCAGAAGGAACTTCACTGAATCACCCAAGAAACTACATATGAGGGATTGGTCACTCTCTGTCTTGAGCCCTTTCACATTTGCAAAAACCTGCAGGATAATTCCAAGACTCAGTGGGAGAAGAGGTCTTCTGGTAAAGGCAGAGAAAGTTGATCCAAATCCAGCATGTAAAACTGACCCAAATCAAGTGTTCCTTAGCGCGCGCGCACGCACGCACACACACACACACATACGAGTATACCCACATGTGGCATGCACACACACAGGGAACAAGGCTTCCAGAAAGGAGATGTGTTTAGAGATAAACTGCCATCAGGTGTTATAACTGTCTTTATTTGTAATAATTATTAACTTGAGAGTATTGGGGCAATCTAAATATTTACTACATCCAAACTGGTTTATCTTGCATGGTTAACAAAATCCTAGAATTAAAGTTGCTAAGGGTTATAGGCTTAAGCTTGGGGTTAGAATTAGAAGGCTAAGTTAGGGGTTAGTTAGTGTTAGGATTAGGTTTAGAAACTAGGATTTAGGGTTAGGGTCAGACAGAGAAAGAACCTTCAGGGTTGTGGTTAGGGTTAGGGCTTAGTGTTGGGGTTGTAGTTAGCTTTAGAGAGATTTAGGGGTGCATATTATTGGTTAGTTAGGGTTAGAGTCATAAGGTTAGGGTTAGGCTTTGGGTTATGAAGTTAGGATTATGGTTTGGGGAGAATTGAGGTCAAATAATCATATTTTATATCAATTTAAACATGTTTTAATTCCAACCTTTTGTTTGTGTTAAAATTTTATCTTAGCTGGTCTGACATCTCAATGGGGGAGATTATTCTGCTCTTACAGAAGACTCAATGTCGGTTCTCAGCGCCAACATGAAGGTTCACCCCATGTGAAGCACCAATTAAGGAATCTGACTATCTCCTCTGTTGTTGTTGGGAATGAAGTATCCTTGTGGTACACATATGTACATTCAGATAAAACACACATTCACATAAAAGTAAATTTTAAAGAACATCACCCACATGAATCTTGTGCCTTCAGAAGTGAGTTTCTGTTGCCTGAAGGCATGAGGTCAAAGTCAATTAAAAACAGTTCTCATAACATTAGTGTATGGCCCGGAGTCATGACTGTTTCAGCCTTACTGGATCAATCCCCTATGTTCAAGGAAAGAATACAGCGGATTGCATGAATGACTGATGGAGTTACCAATAGGGCTGTGAAATCAGCTGAGACGTCATCCCCACCTAGTCCTAGTCCTCTTGGGTAGATTACTGTCCCAATTCCACGACTCCCCACCCCCTTCCCGTACCTACGGCACTCAGTCAACTCCCCTCACTGTTTTAAAATCAATCACTGAACTCAGAAGAACGCATATCACACACTGACACGTTATGTATGCACATGTTGATGTAATGTCGTTTCAAGTTGTGTCTTAGTTCTTACTGGTGGCTCAACAGTTGAGGTTTGATCTCTGTTACAGAATGGCATAAGCAGAGATGGTTCAAGGTCTCCCAACACGTTTCCTATTCTTTCCAAGTATAGTTCTGGTGGGTAACTTGCACCAGAACCAAAATCAGAAACTAGAATTTGTGTACGTGATGGTTTCAATATGCTTGGCCCAGAAAGTGGCACAATTAGGATGTGTGGTCTTGTTGGAGTAGGTGTGGCCTTGTTAGAGGAAGTGGGTCATTGTTGATGTGAGCTTTGATACCCTTATCCTAGCTTCCTAGAAGGTAGTCTTTTGCCTTCGGAACAAGATTTAGAACTCTCAGCTCCTCCTGCAGCATGCCTGCCTGGATGCTGCCATGCTCTAGCCTCGATGATAATGGACTGAACTCTGAACCTGTAAGCCAGCTTCAATTAAATGTTGTCAGTATAAGAGTTACCTTGGTCATGGTGTCTGTTCACCGAAGTGAAATCCTAACTAAGACAGTGTACTAGCTCAGAAGTTACATTCATTTGCAACTTGTAATTAAAATTGTGAGAGTAACTGGGTTCCCAGGAAATAAAATATTTTAAAGTACAGAGGTCCGGATGCTTTTACTTGAATATTTGACATCATAGGGAATATTTTAACAGTGTTTTGACCTCTTAAATGATCAGTTGACCTTGAAGCCTAGGGTTTTTTTTTTAAAGGCACCCACATTCTTTTTTTCTGTATGTCTATTAATGTAATGTCTCATGATTGGAATTGATCTTCTGGGCTTGAGAGATTAACTCAGCAATGAAGAGCATGTGCTGCTCTTCCAGAGGATCAGAGTTCAATTCCTAGCACCCAAGTTGGGTGACCATAACTCTAGCTCCAGGGAATTCAAGTCCTCTGACCTCCTCAGACACCTGTACCCAGATTCACACACACGAAGACACAAAAACTAATAATAATGAAGAAGAAATACCTTTCTTTATTTTAAAATAATTAATTTCTGGTTGATGTACTTGAGCGTGTATATCAGGTATAGTTTGTGGTTTGGCTCATGTATGCATTAGGTAGTCATCAGCTGGAAGTAACTGACTTGTTCATTTCTCTACATTTTTGTCCTTTCTTGGTGGTGAGTACCTTTTTAATTCCTCTCGCCTGGTCTTGGGACTATTATGTTCCTATATTCATATTGCTGAAATGCTTAAGGAGGTTTCAGGGATGTAAGCATTGTTTTCATCTTATGAAAAAATAACTTAAGGACATTAAGCTCAACATATTGTTAATTTATGATTTATACAAATTATCTTGACTTGTCATCTTCCATTCACTCTATCTTCTAAACCAGCTATGCTATCTATCTCTGTATAGCCCTGGCTGTCCTGGAACTCACTCTGTAGACCACGCTGGCCTCGAACTCAGAAATCTACCTGCCTCTGCCTCCCAAGTGCTGGGATTAAAGGCATGTGCCACCACTGCCCGGCACTATCTATCATTTTATAAGTAAATTTAGCAAGGTTAAGCTCAGTGGTAAACACTCGTAGCCCTATAACTTTGGACGTGGGGAGAAGAGAATCACAGACTGCTGTGAACTGTCATGTGGGTGCTGGAAACCAGACTGGAGTTTTCTGCAAGAACAACAAGTGCTTTTTTTTAACACTGATGGTTCTTGCCAGTCATCTTCACTAACTTCTTACAAGAAGATATCTCTTTTGCAGGTGGGACGAAGAGTCTTGAAATGGAAGATTATTCTGGATAATCGTGGTAGATCCTATTGTAATCATAAAAGTCAGTATAGAGAAAGGCAGAAAGGTTCAAGGGGTGAGAAAGTGAAAGGGGAATAGAAGAAAGGAAAGAGATGATGTAATGTGGAACTAAGCCCAAAGAATGATGGCAACCTGTAAAGTCTGGAAATGCAAGGACATAGGTTTTCAGAAATCCTGTTAAGAAAAAATTCTCAAGGAGCTGCTTTAGGTCTCCAGAGATCTCCAGATGGCTCAGCTTTCATTAGAAAAAATTCTAAAGAACTGATAATCACTTTCTGCTAGTTTATCTCCCACAGACCAAAAGCCCAGTTTTAAATTTACATATCAATTCATATATCTATTCAAATTTCCTATCTTTGTTGAGTTCTATATTAGTCTATTAAGATTTTTAAAGTTACCTGAATGAAAAATAACTCATATATTTTTCATCATTCTTGGGGTCATAATTGCAAATGAGCTTTACAGACTAAAATCTAAGCAGTGATATAGGGGGTTCCTTCTGGAATATTCAGGGAGAACCTATGTCCTTGCATTTTCAGGCTCTACACGTTGCCCACATCCCTTGGGCTTAGTTCCACATTACACCATCTTCTCTTTCCCTTCTTCTATCCTCCTTTTACACTCTCTCTCCTTGAACCTTTCCCCTTTCTCTATAACAACTTTTGTGATTACATCAGGGTTTACCACGATTACCCAGAATAATCTTCCATTGCAGATAGGACTCTTCATCCTACTTGCAAAAGAAATGTGTTGTAAGAAGTTAGAGAAGGAGTCTGGAAAGAACCATTGGTGCTAATAGCCTTACCATTAGTTTGTGGAGAGCAAGCAATAGCCTTGGCAATAGCCTGGGTTGTCCTCATGGGAGTCCTTTGGCAAACAATTAGATTTAGATGTAACTGGTTTCTGGAACTGGAGGCTTCATTTGGTGACAAGAGATGGCAAGTTGGGTTTCTGTTTCTTCTGTTATTGCCAGTTCTATTTAGATATTCTCTCTCTCTCTCTCTCTCTCTCTCTCTCTCTCTCTCTCTCTCTCTCTCTCATTCTCTCTCTTCTCTCTCTGAATATTAGAAAGGTTTTACTGTATCAGCTTCAAATATGATCTCTCAAGTGGCCCTTCATTTTAGCTGTCCCACCCATATCTTCTCCATCACTCCACTTTTCCATTCTCCTCTCTATTCCAGTCACTCACCTCCTTCATCCAGAACTATCTATTCTATTTTTCATTCCTAGAGAGGGCCATTTCTCCCCTTAGTCCTGTATCTACGAATAATCTCTGTGGTTATTTGGAATTTAACCTGTGTATCAAAAGCTTAACAGCTAGCACACAAATACTATGCTAGTTTAGTAGTTATACCGTTTTTTGGCTTATACCCAAAGAACTCTACACCCTACTACAGAGATACTTGCTCAATCATGTTCATTGCTGCTCTATTCCTCATGACCAGAAATTAGAAACGTCTTAGATGTCCACCAATGCATGAATAATGGAAAATGTGGTACATTCATAGAAATATTACTCAGCTGTTAAAAAATTTCACAAAACCGTGAAATTTGCAAGTAAATGGATGGAGTTAGAAAAAAATCATCTTAAGATATAACCCAGACAAATACAGTATGCATTCTTTTGACTTCTTTTCTTCCCATTTGTATCCACTTGATCTCTTAGCTAGAGCTAAGACTTTAAGTACTGTATTGAGTAAGTGTGGAGAGACAGGAAATCTTGTCTTGTTCCTGATGTTAGTAGAAATACTTGAAGTTTCTCTCCATTTAGGCTGATTCTGACTGTGAGCTTGCTGTAAATTGCCTTTATTATGTTAAGGTATGGACCTTGTATCTCTCTAGTCATTCCAGAATTTTCATCAAGAAAATGGTACCAGCCGGGCAGTGGTGGTGCACGCCTTTAATCCCAGCACTTGGGAGGCAGAGGCAGGCGGATTTCTGAGTTTGAGGCCAGCCTGGTCTACAGAGTGAGTTCCAGGACAGCCAGGGCTACACAGAGAAACCCTGTCTCAAAAAAACAAAAACAAAAAAAAAAAAAAAAGAAAGAAAGAAAGAAAGAAAGAAAGAAAGAAAGAAAGAAAGAAAATGGTACCATGTTTGTCAAAGACTTTTTCTGCATCTAATGAGATGTTCATCTGGTTTTGTTTTTCTGTCTCTTTATGTAGTGGGTTACATTTATGTAGTGGGTTACATTTATCAATTCACATGTTGAACTATCTCTGAATCCTACTTGATCATAGTGGATGGTTTTTTTTTTTAAATGCTTTTGTTTATTTGTTTGCAAGTATTTTATTGAAAAAATGCGCATCTATGTTAATAAGAAAAAATGGGAGGCTGGAGAGATGGCTCAGCTGTTAAGAGCACTGACTGCTCTTCCTGAGGTCCTGTGTTCAATTCCCAGCAACCACATGGTGGCTCACAACCATCTGTAATGGGATGTGATGCCCTCTTCTGGTGTGTCTGAAGACAGCTTCAGTGTGCTACTTATCATATATATCAAATAAATAAATAAAATCTTTGGGAAATGGGGATAACATCTGAAATGTAAATAAATAAAATATCCAATTTTTTAAAAAAGGAAAAAAAAAGAAAAATGGGTCTGTACGTTTTTTTTGTTGGGTCTTTATGTGGCTTAGGTATCAGGATAACTGGTTTTGTAAAAGAATTGTCCAGTGTTCCTTCTGTTTCTGTTTTGTGGGGTAATTTGATAAGTATTGGCATTAATTCTTCTTTGAAAGTCTGGTTGACTTCTGTACAAAAACCATCTCGCCTTGGGCTGGTTTTGGTTGGGAGACTCTTAGTTACTGCTTGTATTTCACTAGGGGTTATAAGTCTGTTTAAATTGCTTGTCTGATCTTGATTTACCATTGTTAGATGGTATATACTAATAAAATTATTCATTTCCTTTATGATTATTTTGGATTTCCTCTATGTCTGTGGTTATGTTCTTCTGATTCCTAATTTAGTTAATTTGGATTTTCTCTCTCTGCCTTTTAGTTAATTTGGCTAAAGGTTTGTCACTCTCATGATTTTCTCAAAGAACCAACTAGTTGTTCAAAGGCAGGCAACAGAGCCAGAGACAGCCTCACTTCAATAATTAGGGACACACATGAAAACAAAGCTGAACTTACACTACAAATGTGTAGAAGGCCAAGATCCAGCCTGTGTGTGTTCTTTGGTTGGTGGTTCAGTCTCTGCGAGCCCCCATGGGCCTAGGTTAGTTGACTCTGTAGGTCTTCTTCTAGTGGTTTCTTTGACCCCTCTGGCTCATTCAGTCCCATCCCCCACTCTTCCACAAGACTCCTCAAGTTCCATTTAATGTTTAGCTGTGGGTCTCTGGGGGAAAAAACGTACAGCAGTGACCTGTGGATGGCGGGTCCCACAAACAGGAGAAAGTCCAGAGTTCCAGGGGCTGGAAGCTTTGGCGATGGCAAACCACAATGATATGAGAAGTCCGTGTGTTCCAAGAGTTTTATTGTCATGGTGTGGTAGTTGGATCTGGATGTGCCCTCCGCCCCAGGGGAGAGCTGGCTTAAATAGGGGAGGGGGAAGAGGGGCTGGGAAAAGGAATAACTTAATTGAGCTATGCCCCCTGGCCTTTAGGTAACTCATGAATATGGAAATCTCTCGAGGCTGAAGCCTGTAGTCACTTCCTCTACCTGTTGGTATGAATGGTGATGCAAACCTCTCTGGGAGGAGTTACTCTGAGCCAAATGTGTCTGCAAGGTCCAGGTTAATGGAGATGTAGACTGCACGTAGAAGCCTGGATTTTTGGGGCGTGGCCGAACACCTGCTATTTCTCCAATGGGAGTCAGGGTTCAAAGGCCCATGCCCAGCCAGAATCAAGACATCTTTCCACAGCCCGACAGGTCTCTATGTCTGTTTCCATCAATTGCTGGATGAAGCCTCTCAGAAGGCAGTTATGCCAGGCTCCTGTCTGCAAGCATAAAAGAGCACTTATCATTAATAGTTTCAGGGCTTGGCTTTCCCCCATGAGATGGATCTCAAGTTAGGCCAGTCATTGGTTGGCCATTCCCTCAATCTCTGCTCCCTCTTTTGAGTCGAAGGTTTTGTAGGTAGGTTGGTGTCCCCTTCCCTATAGTGGAAGTCCAGCCTGGCTACAGGTGGTGGCCACTTCAGTCTCCATATCCCCAGTTGCTAGGAGTCTCAGCTAGAGTCACCCAATAGACTCTTCGGAGCCTCCTTTATTCGAGGTCTCCAAATGGTCCCAGAGATGACCCTCCCACAAATTTCCTTTCTCTACTCCAGCCCTCTCCAAGTGCTTCCCTTCTCTCTGATCACCCGATCCCCACCTTTTCCCCTCTCCCACACAGTTTGCTCTCTCCATCCACCTCCGATGTCTATTTTATTTTCCTTACTGAGTGAGAGTCAAGCATCCTCTCTTAGGCCCTTCTTGTTACTTAGCTTCTTTGGGTTTGTGGATTGTAGCATGGTTATCCTATACTTTATGACTAATATCCACCTATAAGTGAGTAAATACCATGGATGACTTTCTGGGTCTGCATTACCTCACTCAGGATGATATTTTTCTAGTTTCATTCATTTGTCTGAAAATTTCATGTCTTTGTTTTTAATAGCTGAGTAGTACTCCATTGTGTAAATGTACCACTTTTTAAAAAAGTTGTTTCCAGTTTTTGACTATTATGAATAAAGCAGCTATGAACATAGCTGAGAAAATGTCCTTGTTATATGTTGGAGCATCTTTTGGGTATATGCCTGGGAGTGGTATAGCTGGGTCTTGGGGTAGAACTACTCCAAATTTTCTGAGGAACCTTCAGGTGTGTACTTTTAAACTGCTGGTGTGAGAGCTTTCTAATTTCTTTATGCAGGCACTTTGTGCTATGAACTTTCCTTTTGTTTTGTTTGTTTGTTTGTTTGTTTTGTTTTTGTTTTTTCGAGACAGGTTTCTCTGTATAGCCCTGGCTATCCTGGAACTCACTCTGTAGATCAGGCTGGCCTCAAACTCAGAAATCTGCCTGCCTCTGCCTCCCAAGTGCTGGGATTAAAGGCGTGCACCACCACTTCCCGGCATAAACTTTCCTTTTAGCACTGCTTACATTGTGTCCCACAAATTTGGCCCCCATAAACCTTGGGTCCCATAAATACTGTGCCCTCATTTTCGTTGAATTCTAGAAAGTCTTTAATTTTTTTTCTTTATTTCTTCCCTGATCTGGAGATGATTGAGTAGAGAGTTGTTCAATTTCCATGGGTGTATAGACTTCCTGGTGTTTTTGTTGTTGAAATTCAGCCTTAATCCACGATGGTCCATAAGATACAAGGCATTATTTCAGTTCTTTCCTATCTGTTGAGGCTTGCTTTGTGTATATGATCAATTTTGGAGAAGGATCCATGAGGTGCTGAGAAGAAGGTAAAGTCTTTTGTGTGGGGGTGACATATTCTATAGATGATGTTTGTTAGGTCCATTTCATTATTAATGTCTGTTAGTTTCATTATTTCTCTGATTGGTTTTTGTCTGGATGATCTGCTAATTGGTAAGAGTGGGGTGTTGAAGTCTTCCACTATTAATGTGTGGGTTCCGATGTGTGATTCAAGCTTTAGCAATGTTACTTTTACAAATGTGGGTGCTCTTCTGTTTGGGACATAGATGTACAGAATTGACATATCATCTTGGTAAATTTTTCTTTGATGAGTATGAAGTGCTCTTTCCCGTCTCTTTTGATTAGTTTTAGTGCAAAGTCTATTTTATCAGATATTAGAATGGCTACTCCAGCTTGCTTCTTGGTTTCGTTTGCTTGGAAAACTTTGTTCCAATCTTTTACTCTGAGGTAATGTTTTTCTTTATTGCTGGTGTGTTTCTTCTATGCAGCAGAATGATGTATCCTATTTTCACATACATTTTGTTAGCCTGTGTCCTTTTATTGGGAAATTGAGTCCATTGATGTTTAGAGAGATTAATGACTAGTAATTGTGTGTGTGTGTGTGTGCGCGTGTGTGCACACGTGGTGTGTATGCGTCCCTTGTTTTTGATGACATGGAATTATTTCCTGTGCTTTCTTGGATGCATTTATCCTCTTTGGGTTGGAGTTTTCCTTCTAGTATTTTCTGTAGGGCTGGATTTGTAGATAGATATTGTTTGAATTTGGATTTGTCTTGAAATATCCTGTTTTCTGCATATATGGTGATTGAGAGTTTTGCTGAATAGCACCTGTCATTTTTTTTGCATGATATCTGTCCAGGCCTTTCTAGCTTTTAGTCTCTGTTGAGAAGCTGGGTGTAATTCTTCTGATAGGTCTGCCTTTGTATGTCACCTGGCCTTTATCCCTTGCTGCTTTTAATATTCTTTCTTTGTTCTGTAGATTTTGTGTTGTGATTATTATATGCCAGGAGGATTTTCCTTTCTGGTCCAGTCTAATTGACATTCTATAAGCTTCTTGTATGTTTATAGGCATCTCTTATTTTAGGTTGGGAAAGTTTTCTTCTATGATTTTGTTGAGAATATTTTCTGGGCCTTGCAGCTGGGACTCTTCATCTTCTTCTACTCCTACTATTCTTAGGTTAAGTCTTTTCATGATATTCCAGATTTCCTGGATGTTTTATGTCAGGAATTTTTTAGATTTAGCAGTTTCTTTAACTGATGTATCAATTTCTTCTACTGTATCATCTACATCCAAGATTCTCTCTTCTATCTCCTATATTCTGTTGTTCCTGTTCTCTCTGTAGGTTTTCCATCTCTAGGATTCCCTGAGTTTGTGTGTGTGTGTGTGTGTGTGTGTGTGTGTGTGTGTTTAAATTGCTTCTATTTTTACTTTCAGGTCTTGCACAGTTTTATTTATTTCCTTCACCTGTTTAACTGTATTTTCCTGTATATATTTAAGGGATTTATTTGTTTCCTCTTTAAAGACCTCAATCTGTTTGATGTATTTTCTTGTATTTCTTTAATAGATTTATTTATATCCTTTTTAAAAACCTCTATCATATTTATAAGATTGGATTTAAGGTCATTTTCTTGTGTTTTGGTTGTGTTAGGATATCCAGGGCTTGCTGTAGCAGCATAGCTGTGCTCTGAAGCTGTCATATTGCCTTGACTTTTGCTGATTGTGTTCGTTAGATGGCCTTTTGCCATCTGGATGATGTTGGTCCCTGGATGTTCTTGTTGTAGTAGATATTGGGAGGGGAGTTAACCTTGATGGTCCTTGTATGGTAGATATCTAATGGGTATCTTTGAGCTCTGTTCCGGATCTGCAGGTTTGTAGGGTTCAAGAGCCAAGGTCTGATGAACATGGGCAGAGAGGTGATGGGAGAATGGAAATCCATCTGGGCTGGCAGTCTGCTCAGCTTGGCTTGCTGGAAAGGACTCAGAGAGCAGAGGAGATGGATGGGGGAAGGGAAGCTTAACTGTATGGTTCAAGATCCTGTCTGATCGAGGGTTATTTTATTAAATATTAAAATGGCTATACCAGTTTGCTTCTTGGGCTCTCTTATTTGGAATATTTTCCCATCCTTTTAGTCTGAGGTGGTATCTATCCTTCATGTTAAGGTGTGTTTCTTGGATATAGTGGAAGAATGTATCCACTTTTCATATCTAATCTGGAAGGCTATGTCTATTTATTTTGTAAGTGAGACCATTGATATAGGAACTTATCAATGACCAGTATTTGCTGATTCTCATTATTTTATTGTTGTAGTGTTGATTTTACCAGTCTGAGATTATTTATACCTTGTGTTTTCTTGGGAATGGCTAAACCTCAGTTTGAGGTTTTCCTTTTAGTATTTTCTATAGAACTGGATTTGTAGATAAATGTTGTTTAAATTTAGTTTTATCATGGAATATTTTTCTCTGTCCATCTACTGTGAATGAAGATTTTGCTGGGTATAATAGTCTGAGCTGACTGGTATCTCTAGTCTTTTTAGATTTTTTTTTTTTGAGACAGAATTTCTCTGTGTAGCCCTGGCTGTCCTGGAACTCACTCTGTAGACCAGGCTAGCCTCGAACTCTCGAACTCAGAAATCCGCCTGCCTCTGCATCCCAAGTGCGTCTTTTTAGATTTTTGTATAACATCTATCCCGGTCCTTCTGGCTTTTAGAGTCTTTGTTGAAATGCTAGATGTTATTCTAATGGGTCTGTTTTACAGGTTACTTGTCCTTTTTCTCTTGTAGCTTTTAATAATCTTTCTTTTTACCCTTAGTGGTTTGATTATTATGTATCATGAAGTTTTTTTTTTTCTGGCCTAGTACATATGATGTTCTGTATGGTTCTTGTACCTTGTTAGGTACCTCCTGCTTTAGGTTAGAGAAATTTTCTTCTGATTTTGCTGAAAATATTTTTGTGCTTCTTCTTCCTCCTCTTCTTCCTTCTTCTATTCCTATCATTCATAAATTTGCCATTTTCATAAGTGTTCCATATTTCCTGGATGTTATATGCCTAGATTTTTAAATATTTAACCTTTGTTTTACTGGGGTATCCATTTCTTCTTTGTCTTCAGTGCCTGAGATTCTCTTTTCTATCTCTTGTACTCTGCTAGTGAAGTTTATGTCTGGGGTTTTTGTTTGACTCTAAATTTTTCATTTCTAGTTTTATCTCGGCTTGGGTTTTCTTTAGAGATTCCATTTTCACTTTCATGTCTTAAACTTTTTTTTTATTTCATTTTACTGTATTTTCATGTATTTCATTATTGGATTCAATCATATCCGCTTTAAGGTCCTTGAGCATATTCATAATAGCTGTTTTGAAGTGCTTGTCTTGTGCTTCAGCTATATTAATTTTCTCAGAGCCTTCCAGTAGGGTTGTTGGGTCCTAGTTGTGGCATATTGTCCTGGCTGTAATTGATTGTGTTTTAATACTGGTATGTAGACATCTGGGTTTGGGATGATGACAATTGTAGGCGTTGATCTCTGATTTTGTCTTTGCCGAGTAGGTTTCCTGTTTCTTGGTCTCTTTTGCTCTCTCTGGATCCTAAGAGAATGTGGTAGCTGTGGGTTGCCTGGTAGAGAGTGCTTCTGAGCCCCTGCCATGTGTGGTCACTGAGGTCCAGGTAGAAAGTGTTTCTAGGTTTGAAAACTGACAGGAAGGAATGAGCTAAGTGGGATGGTGCCTAGAGGGTCTGGAAGGAGGAAATGTGGGTGTGCCAAGATTTTGTGGGTAGTAACCTGGGAATGGTGGTAGAGAGGGAGGAGAGGATACAGCAGGTGGTCTAATATAAAGTAAGGGGTGAGACCAGGGGGTTAGAACTGGAGGACAGGAGGGCAAGTGAAGATACCTACTTGATTCCATGGTGAGTGCATCCAGCAGATTTCCAGGGAGTGCTTCCTGGTATTGTCAGCTGAGACAAAGGGATAGGGGAGGAGAGGGATGCTGAAGGAGAATATCTGCTAGTCCCCTGTGGATGCAGGCAGAGAGGAAGGAGAGGTCACAGCAGATAGTCTGCTATGAAATTAGAGATAATATTGGAGATCGGAATTGGAGGACAGGAGGGAGAATGAAGTTCACTTAGTTGATTCTGGAATCTGTTCTTCATATGTTTTAAAAATTCTTACTGGCTTTTGGTATTCCAGATGCACTATGAAAGCTGCCTTAGTTATGATTTTTTATTGTGAAGAGACATTGTGTCTCCAGCAACACTTATAAACTGGGGCTGGCTTACAGTTCATAGTTTTAGTTCATTATTCTCATGGCAGGAAGCATGGCAGGGTGCAAGAAGAGATCGTTCTGGAGAAGGAGCTACATCTGGATCTGCTGGTAGCAGAGAGATTCAATCTTACTAGGCCTCGTTTAAGCTTCTGAAACCTCTAAGCTTGTCTCTACTGACAGGCTTCCAGACAAAACCTACTCCAAAAAGTGCACACTTCCTAATAATGTTACTCCCCATGAGCCTATGGGAGCAATTTCCTTTCAAACCACCACAGAAATCATTATAGATTTCCCAAGACAACAGATAAAAGAGGTAAAATAGTCCCTTGTCTGTCTTTACCTTCCCTCCCTCCCTTTATTCTTTCTTCTATTGGACATAAGGGAACAACAGATTCAAGAGACTAGTGAAAATGAAGCAGGTTTTGCTATCTTGTTCTGGAGAAAGGGACACCAGCATAATAAACAAGTCAGAAAATGGCCTGTGGCATACTGACCTGGAGCCAGGCAGTAGAATTTAAAATCCTACAGTTGGGAACAGAGCTTCCTCCTAGCTGCCCAAGGAAGCCAGTCTTCTCCTGGCTGCCTTTGGTACAAGATATAGAACTCCCAGCAATTCCAGCACCATGTCTGTCTGGATGCTGCCATGCTTTCCTCCTGATAATGGACTGAGCCTCAGAACCTGTAAGCCAGCCCTAATTAAATGTTGTCCTTTAAAAGTAAAATAAAATCCTATGACTAAGAGAAGTTTCTATTCCTCTCTCCTATAGGCCGGAAGTTGCCTCCTCATCTTATTGGCCTAGGACACAAAGCCCCATTCATTGACCGATTTAGAACGTGAGGCTGTGATCCCCGCCCTCCTTTTCCAGTATTGGGCTCAGTCACATAGCATTGTTTTAAACTCAGAGTTCAAGCAGGTGCTAGGTGCCAGTTAGGGAAGGGAGGGGCCAATACCTCCTGCTTGTCTACGTCTGACGAACTCTAAGCATCATATCAAACAGGGACCACAACAGTCTATTTCTTACACCTTCCTTTCTTTATTGATAAGCTCTCTTATATCCCACACTGGTCTTGAACTAGTAACGTAGCACGAGAAACCAGGAAAGTAAAATGGGACCAGTGCCTGGATAAGGGGATGAGGAGCAATAAAGACGGGGATAGCAGTGTTCTGATCTGGGAAAAGGGAGGCACTTCAGGGAGAGGGAGGGAAGTAAATTTGGAAGGAGGTGGAAGTAAATACAGAGGAGGGAGGCAGGAAAAATAATGATAAGAATGTCTGAAAAAGCCACAGGGAACCATACTATTAACTACCATGTATATATATGGTAAGTAATTTTTATCATGGCGTTTTAAAACTAACATCTATATGTCTATACCCCGATGATCCACACGATTCTGTGTGTAAATGCACACATATAGCTTAAGTAAGCTTTCTCATTGAGGCTGATAGTGTTCCCTTCAAGAGCCGAAGACAACCTGGTAGGAGCCATGGAAAGCCCTCTTTTGAATTGTTAGCCAGGGCTATCCAAGAGACTCCCAAAATACACAGCCTATTGCTGTTGCACTTGGTTGCTCCCGGCCCTAGAGTGTGAATGTAGGTCCTGATTGCTGAAGACACTATGTACTTCAGAAAGAGTGCCCAGAGACCCCTGAGCTAGAACTAACCTGAATGACCAGTTGAAACATGAATGTGTTCATGCATGCTTTCAAAAAAATTGGATTAGCTTTTGTAAAATCAACAATTTTCCTCTTCTGACCCCTTCCAAGAACACTACAAGGTGACAAAGGCATGCAAAGAAGACGGACTAGAAGATGGTTATGCAGCTTTTATTCATGACCTTTGAATTCTTAAACTCACACAGAAATTTATTTCATAAATATTCTTTAGATTTATCTAGCTCTTTTAATTGATTTAATTACGTTAGTCTGCTTTCTCACAGTCAAACCCTCAAGTGAATCACCATTGGAACAAAAATATAGTTAACATTTTTCAGATGTATTTAAGAAGAGACGGGAAAACTTTGAAAGCAGAACACTAGAAGCTAGTAAAACAGCTCACTTCATTAGAAATGACTCAACCTCTATGTTACACAAACCTCTGCATATCATTGAAAAATCTTCTACCCATATTTAGTATGTCCAGAGGAAAATAGCTTGTTATAAAAGTTTTTTTATAAACATTTTTTAAACAAGGAAAAAAAATCATTACTTCCAAAATATACTTTGTTTGACTAATTCTAGACAGGAATCACTAGTTTCTTTTAAGCCAAAATAATCAGCGCCAGAATGGCATGATTATCCAAATGATACCTTTGCCATTTTTTGAAGACATGCTGTGTTTCTTTTCCTTAGTGTGGTATCCTCTAGGCTAAGGGACTATTGGAAGTGATGTTCTTCCATCAGTGACAATGGACTGGGTAAATGGTGGGCTGGAATAAATGTGATGAGGGTTGTTAAAAGTAGAAAGGAAACTTAGAAAGGTCAACATAACCTAGTCAAAGATTTCTGTAAGGTCAACAGAAACAGGTAAGAAAACCCAAAGATTTCTCTTACAGCCAGGACTAGCAAAAACATATCAGGGTCTAGAGAAGGCTTGAGATAACTCATCAGATTCACAGTGTACAATGTCTGTAACACAGACAGAGGGAGGACTCTGGAGTTTCCAGCTCAACCAGAAAAATGTTTAATGGTAGAATGGGTAAAACATCTGAGAGGATGACACAACTGGGGTGACTCTGAAGGAAGGTTGAAGGACCGCTGGTTTAGGCCTCAGATATTTCACTAACGTGCAAATGAAGCTCTCATTACTAAGCATGCACTACCACTGTATCATCTCCGGACCTTCCTAAATAACATGGCATGAGACAAAGGCTCAAAGGGACTATTTGGCTTGGGTTGGATGGGTTGGGTTGAAAGGCTGTGAAGTTTCAGTGGGACATACAGAGGATTCTGTAGAACTTTTTTTTTTGGTTTGGTTTTTTGAGACAGGGTTTCTCTGTGTAGCCCTGGCTGTCCTGGAACTCACTCTGTAGACCAGGCTAGCCTCGAACTCTCGAACTCAGAGATCCACCTGCCTCTGCCTCCCAAGTGCTGGGATCAAAGGTGTGCGCCACCACCGCCAGGCTTCTGTAGAACTTTTGTGCCTGAATATCCATAAAAGGAGAATAGGCTCTACCCAGAAGGTTGCTGGCATGGTTGGGAGATAGGAAGAATAAATTAGAAAGCTCTGAAGTGTGTTCCATTAATTCTAGTTGAGAAAAGAAAGAGAAAATATTCAGGGGAGAAAAGATCAACAGCTGAAGATGCAGAAAAAGACTCTAGTCAATAATTTAATCTACTCTTTTCATTATTTCCACTGGCCGAACCCAAAAAAGCCAGAGATAAGGAGGCCTGGGTGAGGTTCTCATGGATCACCTTGGGGAACAGAAGTGGAAGGACTAATGTTCTGTTTCCAGAGTGCATTCCAGATTCATACCTTTACCTGAGAGGGCAAACTGGAAATATCTTACGAGATGGCTGATATCAGTATCTATTAGGATAAAAACACATGCTTGTGATCTCAGGGTGTGCCCAGACTTGTGGATATATTGTTTATTTGAAATTATTAGGAAAAAAAATAAAACCAAACCACCAAACCACTACATTCCTAATCATCTCTTTTGGAGAGACACAACCAACCATGAAAGTTGAGGTGTTTGCATCCTCCAAATAATTGGTAGTTATCCTCAAAGCGAATATATAAACAGTTGGACATGGTGGAGCATGCTTTTAATCCCAGCACTTGGGAAGCAGAAGCAGGAGGATCTCTGTGAGTTCAAGGCCAGCCTTGTCTACAAAGTGAGTTTCAGGATACCCAGGACTGTGTAAAGAAATAGTATCTCATAATTTATGAGCTAAGCTTAATGAATAAAGCATAGATCTGAATGAGAAAGACACTAGGGGAAAAAAAACCAATGTGGATGTGTGCACATGCACACGTGAACACACACACACACACATGTACACATTTTACCTCTGGCTGTAGGATCATACACACTTTCATGAGTCAGCATTCTTAGGTATTGTTTGGAAATGAAAAATGTCTGCTCCTTTTTCCTCTTATGTGAGAAGGCCTGACTCCTCTCACACTGCTATTCCTTCCACAGCAAAGGATTTTATATTGGGTATGGTGAAGTATACACGTCTAACTTCATATTCTATACATGATGTGTGCATTGAATCTCAGAGCTCAACATCGAATTATGGACCTTAATTGGCTCAGGCAGATAACCCTTGAACACACTGATTAATCTTCAGTTAGACATCCACACTTTCTTACATGATGAAAGGAAGGAGCATCCACACTGTGAACACTCTTACCCTTGACCCATTTAATCTACATCTCACAATGAGGAAATGAGCAGAAAATAATCTACCAGAATGTAGGCACATTCCATATTCAAACCAGCATGCGTTGTTTAGTAATGCCAGTCATGAAACACAGACACACACAGACACAGACACAGACACAGACACACACACACACACACACAGAGAGAGAGAGAGAGAGAGAGAGAGAGAGAGAGAGAGAGAGAGAGAGGAAAGAGAAGATAATACATGAATGGAAATGAAGATGATGACAAGTAAATGCAATGTGTAGTTTTTGATTATATGTAGACTTTTTTTTTTGGTTTTTTGAGACAGGGTTTCTCTGTGTAGCCCTGGCTGTCCTGGAACTCACTCTGTAGACCAGGCTAGCCTCGAACTCTCGAACTCAGAGATCCGCCTGCCTCTGCCTCCCAAGTGCTGGGATTAAAGGCATGCGCCACCACCACCCAGCACATATGTAAACTTTTTTAAAAATCAAGTATAAAGAATTTTTTGAGGCAGAATTTGAACCACGGAATGTCTACCAAATATGTACTTTGTTATGTTCAGGCTCCTGTAGCTGGTGATACTGAAGGTGGATAGAATAATTTCTTATTACTAACAGGAGGGATATGAGAAAGCATTTTAAAGCTTTCCGATGACTGTAATTTATTATTTTTTGATGGTTCAGCATTGAGTGCATTTACAGTAAGAAAGAAACCGAGGTGATATGTTAACACTTGGTGCACTCAAGGACATAGGGTGCCCTTGGTAATTTTTCAACTTTGCACTTCCCCAAAATTAAGACAAATGTAGAGAAGGAGGAAGGACAAGGTTAGGTGACAGAACTAGGCCTGGGGCTGTCCGAGGGGCTGCAAGGATCTTCCATTCACAATACAGATGTATGAAAGATCAGGTCAGGCCAAAGGCTTATGGGTAGCTAGTGAAGATTTATTTTTAGAATTTGCCAAACAAAGTTCTATAGGAATATGAACACCTCGTACTTTAAAAGTCAGAGCAGTTGGTTAGCTTCAGTTGATTGGTGCAATTAGCAATAGACGCTAAAGATCATAACAAGAATTAAAAAAAAAACCTAGATGTTTTAAGCTAGATGGAAATTTCACATGCACAAATAATTGACAGAAAATAACTTTAGAAATGACAAATGTCTTCAGAGTCTGGCTTTCTCCCTGACTAAGCATCACTGAGACGCAGGCGCATACTCTATTTCCAACTGCATGAGTCCTGCAGTTGCTCCAGGTACAGAACTGCAGAGACTCCCTTGGGCCACGTGGAACGGCCTTCCATTTCTCAGCCCCACCATCCTGCACACCCATGTGTGGTATGACGTATTGCCTGGGCCAGGAATTCAGGGCTCCTTTTCCTCTGAACCTTTAGGGCAGCCAGATAATGCTTTTAGCCCAAAGTGAAATTGACAAAACAAAACAAAATTGCCTATCTTGACCTCTAAAAGTTACTTAAGGAGAAAAGATGAAAGTCCCTGTAGGTTAAAATAAGTCAACAACACAGCAGTAGTAGTGTTGGGCTTCAGAAACCAACATTTACAAGACAGGATGTAAGGTTGTTCTGTGTGGTTCTGTCATGTAGGATGCCTCTGAGTCCGTACAGCCAGCTTCTTCATTCACACAAAGATGTCATGCTTTCTTGGCTTTTGTGGTGGACACAAATGGCTCTAACCCATTATATAGACTAAATAACATCATACTAACGTAGTCATCTTTTGTTATTACATCAACTGCAAGAATACATTCATATCTACATCCCTCTACCAACAGATACTTTATTGAAGTCAAATATCATGGGAAGTATGGGTACTTCTTAGTCAAGCTGTCAGGACCAGTTCTGTGAAGGAATCAGAGAAGGCAACATTTCATTTACTAAAATTTCCAAAGGCCAGAGAAAGCATAGCATGGTTATTCTGGAGGTTGGAAAGGACAGATTTGAATGGACAGAAGGAAGACCTTAGCGATTATAGTGCACCCACTGGACAGAAATGAATTCTGTGTCATATAGCACAGGAGACGGAGGGACAATGAGAGAGAGAGAGAGAGAGAGAGAGAGAGAGAGAGAGAGAGAGAGACAGAGAGAGAGAGACAGGGAGAGAGAGACAGGGAGAGAGAGACAGAGAGACAGAGAGAACACACATGAGAGAATGGAGGACAGGGAGGGAAAATGGGAAGGAAGGGTCAAGTTGGGAAGGCTACAAGTCAAGGGTATTTAATTTACATGTACCGACTATCTGTTGTCTTGTCACTGGAATCCCCATAATATGATATGTAGGATCAGCCATGACTTACTACCCCTTAATAAAGAACAAACACTGCACTAATCTGGCTCAAGGATCTTATTGGTCATTTTAAAAACTTATTTCCTCTCTTCTGGAAAATGGGAAAGTATATCTTTAATGGAAGCATCTAGAAATGACTGTGGCTACAACAAATACATTCTGACTAGGGTAAACGGATCACATACCAGGTTTATTTCCAGTCACCAGACTCTTCCCAAAGGATAGCATGTGAATGGCCTGAATGGGGCACAGATCATGTAGCCCATCAAGTAAGTGGTCCCTGGTGAAACTGACCATGAGAGAAATGGCATGGATGCTTCCAGAGGAACTGCAGGCTTTCCCCAGCTCCTAGCCCTATATAAGGTTAAGCCATAGGCACAGAGACCTGCAGGGAGTCGAGGAGAGAAGGGCTAGGAAGATACACTGCCTTATATGGTAGCCCCGGGTTTGCTTAGAACTTAGAAAAAAAAGTGACAGAGAAGTTAGTCAAGAAGTCTGACAAGACATAAGTGGGAAAGAAACACCACCACCACAAAACCCCTCAGTCTCAAAACCTGAATTCCTGTAAAGCCTAGCGGGCAGGTCACAGGCAGAAGTGTGACGTGGGCGGACGTGCAGCAGCCTCTCCTGCACTGTCCTCGGCCCAAGGGGTTAAGGCTGGTCCTTCATGCTGTGGTCTATATGGCCCACAGGTCCTGGCTAGCAGCACTTAGAGGGTTAAGAGCACATGAAGTGGGTAAGAGACGTCTTTCAGAAGTCCTTGTGGGGCTCCAGCTTTCCTGCTCCTGGAAGTCGGGATCGTCTCAGCCACGGAGGGCAACTTTCTGTCCCATGGAGACTCCTGGTGAAACAGTGCTCCTTTCTTCCAGAAGATGGGGTGGAGTGTTAGTGACACATCCTGGTTGTCATCTCTTTCTGGAAAGCAAGGAGAGAAGGGCCATTAGGGAACAATGAGCAGGGCAAATGGTGGAACGTTTGCCTGCGCCACGAGAACACATTCCATTTGGTCTGTAGGCTTGAGTTAGCTAGGACTCTCTCAGTCTCTGTCTCTATCGTTGTCTTCCTCTCCCCCTCTCTCCCCCTCCCCTCCCCTCCCCTCCCCTCCCCTCCCCGCTCCCCCGCGGGCGTGGGCCCGCTCCGGGGGGGGGGG
>NW_021604576.1:20341517-20395134 GCF_004785775.1 Grammomys surdaster
GGGGAGCAAGATCTGGAACCACTGAACACTTGGAATTAAATAACAGTCCTTCTCTCAGGAGGTCACGAAGAATGACCTCCAGTGTACATCCCCACCCCTTTCAGTTGTCTCTCCGAGGACAGCAAAGTATCACTTACCAACTGGTATGATAACGGGTTTGGGCTGCTATTTTTAGAATAGAAAACATCTCCTATTTGACTAAGATTCAATCAAAGATGGGGGCGGGGATGAAGAATGTAATCATGTACAAGTCAAAAGAAATTAAGGAAGAGGAAGAAACACCAGAGTCTGGCCTGCACTACCTTCCTTGCTCTTACGGGAATGTGTGGCTCCCAAAAGGGCCATCCTTTCTTTTCCTTTGAGACTCTGCTCAGGCTGGCCTATTTACACCTAATCCCATCTCAACTTTCTTTCCCTGGCTAACTGCCATTTATCTTTCCAGTTCAGATATGATGACATCTGTTTGCCTGGGAGACCTCATATCAACCTGTGGAGGATGCTATGTCTTTCACCTGTGCACACTTGACTTTGTTAGGATGTACTGGTTCTGGGTGTGTGGTAGTTTCAATGACAATGGCTCCCATAGGCTGATATGCTTGAATACTTTGTCCCAGTTAGTGGGACTATTTGGGAAGAATTAGAACATCTGGATTTGTTGGAGGAGGCATTCCCACTAGACAGAATCACTGAATGCCAGGAAGAAATTAACACTCATTGCATCTCTCCAGGGGCTTTCATCTTTATACTCTCAATATTTCCCACAATGCTGGTGCAAGGGAGTTCTTTTCATCATTAAGAACAGCATGGGCTGCAGGCAGAAAAAGAGCCTTGAGCTTGTCAGCATTTGGGGAAGACAAGACGTAAGTAACTTTAATTAGATGAGTAAGGTGCTTCTGAGTTCCATTTGCTGCAGAACTGACGGCAGCTGCTTCATCTCTTGAATGCTGGCCTGGATCATCCCAGACAACCAAACAGCAAACATCTGAGTCAAAGGAGTTAGCGTGCAAGTATCCCGCTCAGAAGGCTGTTTGAAAACCATACAGACTGTGCAGGTTAAAGAAAGGACAGTGTGTGTGATCTAGGTACTCTCCCATTCTGTACTAAACACAGGAAGCTCCATTCTGCATCACAGTTAGTATGCAAATGCATATGCTGAACTCCTCGTGGTCACTTACTCATCTTATTATGTGGACCACATACTAGGAGATGGGGCCCGATGTTCTCAGGTACCTACAGTCTTTAGGGAGGAAGAAATGTGGTGAATCGCACACTGAAATAATAACATCACTGCAAGTATTTACCAACAAAAACATGAAGCGTATTCAAAGGAGGTTCAGAGACATTACAATCTCACCTCTGCTTCTTGCTATTCACCCACATGAAGAGCATCATGATTTAAGTAAAATGTCTCTTTAGGGGGACATCTCTAACTCCAACACAGGATAACAACATCTCACACAACATCAACACAGGACAATAACATTTCTAACTCCAACACAGGATAACACAGGATAATAACACACTCTTCCTACCCCTTTAACAGCCACAGAACCCCACTTCACCAGTCAAAGGTATAATGGTAATTTTAATATAAATGTATACAGCAAATTATTACAGAGGCTGATTTTTAAAAAAATCCTAGCTAGTTCCTCAATAATGACACAGATAGATTTATTTTCAACTTAAAGTGAAATAACTAGGTATTATAATTCCATTCTAATCCTATAACCCAACCTGGCTACGTCACAGCCAAGATCCCTGAGATATGGGCATTTTTGTATAAGTCTGGCTGTCTGGGCTTCAGGTGCGTTTTGCCTCGATGTCTCTCTGGACCTCTGCCTCACGTCAAATCCTCTCTTTCTCTCCCTTCTTCCCTGGCTAGCTGAAGTCCCACCCTATTCTTTCTGTTGTCTAGTTATTGGCCTTTCCAGATTTAATTGACAAGGCAGAGAATACAAGGTGAACATTGTTTACACAAACTTGAGACAGGAGATTCTTAAACATTACAAGGCTGTGTCTGGATTGTTGAGGGATAGAGAACCCAGAACTTGACTAATAGAAGGTAGACTTTACACAGCGCACAATAACATTATGCCTACAGAAAAACCCTTCATTTCTGCTCTTTGGATTACCCCAGGCACGACCCTATGGACTCTGCCCACTGTTTGCCCTTGCATCCCCAGTGCCTGATAATCAATCAGATTCAATAAGTGTTTGCTTAATCAAGTAACACACAGATTCTCTTCACCTGTACAACGTAGTGTTAGTAAGTGGATCAAGGGAAGGTTAAATGCATTAATATATGCATAGACTCAATATATCTCAATTCCCTTCCCTGGTCCCTTTCTATAGATGAGGTTCAGAAGCATGGCCGAAACAGCAGTCACTCCTTGCTGGCAGGAAGTGGCCTGGGAAGAATTTTCTGTTAATATACACTCTGACACGGATCTGAAATTTAGAGTTAGAAGAGACGGACCCAAGGCAGCAGAGAGGTGAGATCAGCTCAGGGATTGGGTGTTGCTATGCTGGAGCAGAGAGCTCCTGGCCATAGCAGGGTGTGAACAGCAAAGAACGTGGACAAGTAAGAGAGAACCATCTACCTTCCACAAGGAGAAGAAATAACTGTGACAGCACTAGATAAGTCTACTGTTCCCACCTCAAGTCTCCAGGGGTTCTTGTGCTAGAACTGTATGGTGGTACTACAACTGTAATCCCAATATTTGGGAGGCTGAGGCTAGCCTGGGGTATAAACAAGCAAAGAGATGAAAATAAAAAAAACTAAAGGTTCTTGTATTCTGAGTTGACACTTGATAACAGATTGTGAATTTGAGAGGAGGAGAGTAATTCCAAGGCTAGACATGAGTTCAGCTTTATAACTAATTCTATGACTGTTTGCAATGGATCAGTGCTCCGAGAAAGAGAGAAAGGCGCTTTTGATTAGAGCCCATGGAGCGCTCCGTGCTTTGGGCAGCTGTTTCAGTGTGTACATAGAGCTCTGAGAGGTAGCCACAACTGTCTGTCAGAAGAATTCTAGTCCCAGGGATGAACTAGTTTGTAGGCGGTGCATGGCAGCCTAACCAGGGACAGGTGGTAAGAGGCCAAGGTCTCTCCCGCTCTGCAGGGGCATCCTGCAATCCTGGCTGTAACCCTAAGAGATGAATGTGCACTGTACTGGCAAAGCAGGAGGTTGGAGAAAGAAAGGCGACTCACCAAAGCCACGTGGAGAGCGGCAGGTGTGGCATCCAAGCAAGCCCATGTGACCGTGAAGGCCAGGGCTTTCCACCCGGCATGGGGCTCTAGCTGAAAGCCTCTAAGCCAGGAATAAATATGATAACTTGGGCCGGACAGTGGTGGCACACGCCTTTGATCCCAGCACTTGAGAGGCAGAGGCAGGCAGATTTCTGAGTTCGAGGCCGGCCTGGTCTACAGAGTGAGTTCCAGGACAGCCAGGACTACACAGAGAAACCCTGTCTCAAAAAACCAAAAATAAAATAAAATAAATGATAACTTGGAAATTTATCGACTTATTATTAATTATAGATGGTTGCAGGTTGCTAGAGGCACTGCTTTTTTCAGCTAGGCTAGTATCAATTTGAATTATTAGTTGTGTTAGAGAAAAGCTTTAAGACAGTTATGTTTCCTAGAATATGTAATGCTTAACACAGAAGAGTGTTTTTTGACAGGAGTGGAGAGAGAGTGAACAGATCCAAGGCCTTTGAGGAATTTTGGCTGTGAGGATTAGTAGAGGGCTTTCTGCACCGCAGTGTGAGCCCCAACAGGCAGAAGAGAGAGTTCTTTCTGAGATGTCTCTTTAATTCCAACAGGAAAACATGATTTTAATGACAGCTCACAAACTGAAGGACATTGTTCTTGGATCTAACCTTTGAAAATGTATAGTAAGATTGCTGCTGGTAAGATGGCTCAGCAGGTTAAAGTGCTTGCTACCAAACCTGAAAAACGTTGCATTCTAGACTCACATTGGTGGAAGGAGAGAACTGACTTGTTCAAGTTGTCCTCTGAGCTCCACATGCATGCCAGGTGCTCACACTTAAATGTTAAAAAGCACAGGCCCTCTTCTCCTCCAAGTGGGTTGCCTCCTCCAGCCTTAGTATGAGGGGACGTGTCTAGTCTCATTGTAACGTGATGTGCCATGTTTCCTTGATATCCCCGGGAGGCCTGCCCTTTTCTGAAGGGAAACGGAGGAGAGGGAAGGTTGCGGATGGTGTGAGGGATTGGGAGGAGAGGAGGGAGGAAAAACTGGGGTAGAGATGAGAGAATCAAAAAAAAAAATTGGGCTGGAGAGATGGCTCAGAGGTTAAGAACACTGGCTGCTTGCTCTTCCAGAGGTCCTGAGTTCAATTCCCAGCAACCACATGATGGCTCACAGCCATCTGTAATGGGATCTTCTGGTGTGTCTGAAGATAGCAACAGTGTATTCATATAAATGAAATAAATAAATCTTAAAAAAAAAAATTACAGGGTCCAGGGCTGCATTCTACTTATTTGCCACTTGGTGGTGCTATCAAGCCGGTTAAAGAGATAGTCTCCACTCGTACAGTGAGCCCTCCTGAATCTAGCAGACCCAAAGACATTCATTCTTTCATTCCTTCCTCAAGGGGGGCAGGCTCAGTGTCTTTCTCAGAGAGCAGACTGCAACATGTATAAGGCAGGTTACCAAAGCCTGAAGCACACTTATGGTGACTTCTGCAGGGAAAATTTCATAGAAATATCATAATATTTGGAGGTTATTTGTTTGTTTATTTTGTTTATTTTTTTATTTATGACCCAGCTACTCCAGTCCCGGGCATATACACTTACCACACATGCTCACCCATGCCTACTGCTGCTCTACTCACAACAGCAAGGAAATGGAACCGGCCTAGATGTCCACCAACACATGAACGGACAATGGAAACGCAGAGCATGTATGCAATGGAACGTCATTTGGCTGTAAAAACAGCATTATGAAATTTATAGAACGACAGATGGGCTGGAAGTAATTACACAAGATGTCAGAAAGACAAAAGCCACATGTTCTCTCTTACATGCAGAGCTTAGCCTGTAATGTATAAATGGGTGTGACATTACATACATATATGTAGATAAAACTCATATATATGTATGTATGTATGTATGTATGTATGTATGTATGTATGTATGTTTGTAGATAACATCTAAATGGCTAGAAGAGAGACCAAGAGTGGCTAAAAATATTGGGAAGGTTGATGGGAAGGGTGGGTCAAAGGACCCAGGAAAGGGACGAGGGGAGGAGTTGAAGCTAGGAACAGGAATAGCAAGGGGGACTGAGGATGTGGGGGGAAGGGGGAACCTACTAATAGGTTTGTAATAATGTTAACTTAGAACATTAAAAATATTTCTTAAATGTACTCCTGTGGAAGAAATAAAGGCAGGCTTTGGATCTGTCATCTGGTCAGCCTCATTCTCCAAAGCCGGCAAACAACTTCCACAGCCTGCAGCCTAGGGGAGGAAGCTGGTCGGGCGGGTCCCACCACCTCTGCTCACAGGCTGCACCTTACAGACTGCCAGGCCGATCAGATCCCCTGATCTCCACAAGCCTGGTGCCCTGGAGTTTCTCCCAGGCCGTTTACTCTACCCAGTAAAATGTCTCCATTTCTGCTACGCCTGGCAAATTCTCACAGTTTACGTGACTCCCCGAAATAATTTTTCACTGCATTCTGGGTCCCCATTGCTGGCTTTCTGCTAGCACTGGAATTTATTGCACAATCAGCCTCAATCTGAATTGTGTATTGTGTATACCTTAGTGTATATTGTTGTGTGATGAAGGATATATTTTCAAGTCTTACACAGTATATATGATTTGAGGCAGTTATAAATACAATTTATGTCTAATGTGAGTAATAGCTGGGTAAATTAAATTATGTTTAGTTTCTGATATATTTTTTTTTTGTTCTTGACATAGTCTCTGACTTTTTAGATAATTTTAATACTCACATTATTTCTTGCTTTTAAAAAAAGAGCTCTAGTAACTTAAAGAGCCATGGAAGGGAGAACGGGACCTAAACACCCCAGAGAAGTCACATTTCATTTTAGAACTTTTACCTGGGTTTTGTTTTTGGTAGGGAAAATGGGGGTGGAGAAAACAACCTAAGCTTTGCATAAGTTACACAATTCCTTGTCTGATCTCAACTTTTACAACTGGAAATGGCCTCTGTTTGACAGCACTGTGAGGTGATTCTGACATCCATCATTCTCATTTCTATGAGTTCTGTGATTTAAATATCATCATCATCATCATCATCATCATCATCCTGTCTTTGGTCTGGAAGTTGTCTGGACATCATGAGTCCAAAGCTAGCTTACATGAAAGGGGTACCCCATCCTGTCACCTTCCTTCTCTGCCTCTGCCTGGGAATCAGAGAGCTTGGCTGCAGGCTCCTGCTGTGCCCCCCTTCCACCGGGTATAAGGGTTTCTCTCTCTTCTTTGTCTTGTGATTCTCTCTAGAGACCCCCATGCTTTCCTTCTCTAGTGTTGAACCTCGGCTTTCCTTAGAACTCCTGCCATGCATTTGCCTGCCTGCCTGTCTGTCTTTCTGTCTATGGTCATAACTCTTCTAATAAACTCTTTAGTCCTCAGTAACCAGTCTAGTGTCTTCTTCAACTATCCACCTCATCCAAAACTTAACCTAGATTAGACTGGCTCTAACTGAAGCCCCTTGCCCAAGTTCACACAGCTTCTTAGTGGCTTTCAATCCAGACTGAGTTGCTTTAACAATAAGCAAGCAAACCCTATGCTGTTCCCATTATTCCCCTGGTCGGGGGGGGGGGGGTGGCGGGGGGGGGGATGCAGCCTAGGACATCAGTGGTGTTTAAAATGCTTCAGGGACCAAGAGCAACAACATCTTACACTCCCCCACCTCCCCCACCTCCCCCACTTGCTTTTAATTCCACAACATTCTGTTAACTGTAAGGAACAAGAAGGATGAGGGAGGAAGACATATCAGCGACAGTGAAAACAGAGAGAACAGAGAGCAAGAAAGGACTCGGGTGTGGAAGGTCCCACGTGAGAACACCCGGGTCTGGATGACCTGAGTAGACCCCCACCCCCATATAGCCATTGAAATCTCCATGATTTAGAACAGGGTAGTGTTAGAATTCCATAATACATTGCTGGACTTGTCAAACGGGAAAAGCTCAGTCAGCAAACTTGGGACAGGTGGATACTCCTGTCTCTGCCGCTCTCACACACTCTTGAAGTCACAGAAATGACATGGGATGTTAAAGCATAGGGACCTGCTGTGTGGTTTTCCTATGGCGGGCTCCCACGCTCACCACACAGCAGCACTGCTTTGTGTTGGATCCCCAGTCCCTTGTGCCTATGCAGGGTGTGGCCTCTTCCCGCCTCTGCCTCCGAATTTCAGTTCTGGGAAAGGGCCTGAGCTGTGGCAGAAGCATACTGTAGACATTGCTGCTGAGCTACTGTGTGCGATGCAGAACCATGTAACTGGCTAGGAACGGGTGGTGCACACCTTCAGTCCTAGCATCTTCCTTTAATCCCAGCAGAGGCAGGTGTGTTCACAAGGCCAGGCTGCTTTACACAAGGAGTTCTAGGTCAATCAGGGACTATAGAGAGATCTGTCTTAACAACAAAACAAAATGGAACCCCATAGCCAGGAAGAGTTCCATTCTGATGGCAAACTTGGGGCCTCTGGTTAGAGGGTAGACTGGACAGATGGTCTCTCATCTCGCGTGGTCTATTTCCTAGAGACTTAAAAATCCCTACATTGTCTCCAGATTATACCGGTTTCTTTTATTATTTTCTAGCCCTCCTCCATCTCCAAAGCATGGGGATTAAAATCATTGACCATCTTGAAAAATCCCATGTCTGCCATGAGTATTCCATTCTGTCCCTTACTGCCCAGAGCTGCCTAGGTGAGGTCCCCACCAAAACTGATTCACCTCCCCACTGCAGCTGGCTCCTGGCCACACCCACTCCCCTCAGGCCAGGTTTCTACACTCAGTAGACCAGCAACCTGCTGTGGCCTCATCTCTTACTTGTAGCCAATGCAAGTCCCTTTCAACCTGGCAGTTTCGATGGAGGAGTACTTAGTTGACATCGGCAAGAGATGCTGTGGTGCCAAATTCATCCATACTAGCCAGAGTGAGATCATTCCTGACTACGGATGGGGGAAGGTTGCCTTTGACACGGGACAACAATGGCGGCACTGGTGTTAAAGTATCATGGACAATAGGCAGATGTGGTATTGGGTGCTATAAAATCAGAACAGATTTTCACTTAGTTCAACAGACTCAGAAGTTCTTGCTCTGTTGTGTTACCTTGCGGCCATTCCAGTGTGCACACAAGATTAAGAGGTATTACTCCTCAGCTCCTGCTGGTTTCTGTAGCATCACTGGCAAGGGAGACACAGTTGAGGCCCAAAGAGACGCAGGAGTAGTCCCCACATCCTCTCTATCTCTTTGCTCTGATGTACTAGCAGCTTTGCACCTGGGCTTCAAGGACCTCATGGTCTACATTCCTCTCACCAGAACAACCTGGAACAGGCCTGGTCCCTGTACTTGCTCCTTCAGGACTTGAACACTTGAGGTCATCTGTGCCCTGCTTAGGTGTCTTTGAAGCTTCTAACCCGCCCAGATGGCAGACAGAACAGCTCCCAGGAAAGAGAAGAGGATCCTGGGCTGAGGAAGGAGAAGGTGTCTCAGTGGCTATTTGCTAACCATGTGGCCTGGAAGTTGATTCTCCCTCAGGTGGGTAGGGATGATGTCACAGAAGAGCCAGGTTGAACGTTAGGCTGCTGGCTATAGTGACATCCCCAGAAAAAGAAAGAGGAGAGAAACAAGTAAAGGAAACAAGCAAAATGTAAAGCATTGTAAGCGATCCCCCAGCCAGCTCCCTTCGGGAAAGCTGGACTGCTGTGGATGCAGGAGCCCAGTCAACTCCCATCCAGCCTTGACGCAGGCGGAGGCCTGGGGAAGGGACCACAGCTCTCCGGATGAGGCTAGTTTTAATTTCTAGTGATGAAGATTTCTCTTCTCCCTTTCTAGAATCCAAATAGCTATGTAGACCAGGGGAAATGACATTGGTCCTTGGGCAAACACCTTGGTAATTCCCACTCCACCTCTCTGAACAGATGGGCAAGTCCATGGGACTTGTTTGTCCACTGTGCTGGGTGAGGCATACCTAGCTGTTTTCATGATAATGGAGTGAGAGATGAAGGTCAGAAATTCTTTTATGAATTCATGTCATTTTTCCTTCGAGCTTAGGGATCTTCCTTCTGGCCCTCAGACAGGCAGGCTTTCTGGCAGGAAGCCTCTGTTCAATTGTGGTCAAACTGACCAGCAGATATTACCCAGATTATGAGGCCTAAACATTTTGCACATGATTTTCATAATGCAACCGTGCTCATTTAGCAAGAACTTGGAGGGGGTGGGTAATGGAAAAGCCAGTAGGAAGCTGATGATGGTCACTGTGTATGTCAAATATCCATCTACACATCTGCACAGATGACAATTGGCAGACTGGTGGGGTGATGGCAAAACAACACATCAACATCTCGTGTTTGCCCCAGGCACATCTATCTTCCCCTGTGTGCTAGACACTGCACTGTACAGACTCTGGAATAATGTCACTGTGTGTGGTCTCCTTGCTCTGCAGAGGGAACCGAGGGTCAGCATCTTGGCATAGTCACATACACGGATACTGAGAAAGCAAGTCTGAAACTTCTAAGTCTGTCTTCTAATGGGGTCCATCAGCTATGTCCCCAGGCATCGCGCCTTCAGTGTCGCCAATCAGCATGTGCTTTCAGCAGAGCCTGAGTCAGCGGCCACACTGCATCTACACTAGCCACAGGGTGGGATTACTCCCAAAAGCACCAAAGCTAGGGCTGTTCCCCTACTGCAGGAGCATTCCAAAGTCTGAGATTGTTGAATAAGGCAGGAGAACGGTCAGACTATAAAACTTAAAACACAGCAAATCAAAACCCCCCAAACCTTCACAAGTATGGATGAGATCCAGCCAGTGCAGAAGAATTAAAAAATGTCCTTTTTGGTGCCTTTTAGGGATTTGGGTGGTGAATGAGCCAAACGAAGTAAAAATAGCAATGTAGCAGGCCAGAGCTCCCTGACCGGAAAGAACAATATTTATTTGATTAATTCTGTTCCTAGCCGCCCAGATTACTTAGAGAGTGTTTCCTCTATGCAAAGGTAGGTCTGGACACATACATGCAGGCCCTCAAATCCATACAGACATAAGTATGGACAGATAAAAACAAACATTCCCACCACCCACTGAGAAGAGTTATTCATAACCTATACAAAAATCAAACCGCTGTTCTTTTCCCAAGCCCTACAAACGTTAAAAAGAAGTTGCTTTCTGTAAACACAGTCAGCCCTCGGTTTACACTGATTCACAGAAAAGGAAGAGCTGCCGATTTTTGAAGCCCTCTCACTAAACCACAGGGTTATGAACACATGGCTGGGTGCCTCCTGTCAGGAGAATGTGGGTCCCAGGGTATGATGTCAACGAAACCAGTCATAGAACCATGCGGGAGACAAACAGGCCTCTGGCACCATGCCTGTGAAAAATGATGTAGATTAGGTCAGAATTATCTAGAGTGGATTCACTTCTGGGCATGCCTTTGAGGGATTATCTAGATTAGGCTAAAGTAGAAGATCCACCTGAGCTGTGGGGAGCACCATTCCGTCTGGGTCTTGGACTGAATAAAAGGAAAACCAGCTCAGCAGGAGATCCATTTCATTCTGCTTCCTCACTGAGGGGGACTGCAGGGTGCCCAGCTGCCTCAGACTCCTGTTGACCCTCTCTGCTACATGATGGAGTGCACCCACAAACTCTTCTTTCCTTATGTCACCTTTGTTCAATATTTTGTCACAACAATAAGACGAGTAGCTAATACTCTGGTGTCACCCTATTCTGTTCTCAAGAGCCCCCACAGACACCCGAAGCACCTGGTTTGACAGCAGCATTCCTTCTGACATTACGACTTTCTCAGCAGCAGATTCCCCTGCTGACTCACCTTGCTGAGGTGCTATTACTCCCTGGCCAGGGCAGGATAGTGAACAGACATCATCTTTGCTCTAAGCAATGCTACCTGTGACCCAGCATAGCATAGAAGCTGCCACTCCCCCACCCCTCCATGGCTTTCCCTTATTGCTCTCCCCCATTCCCATTTCTATCTGCTCAGTTACCTGAGAGTTTCCCTAAAGGTCAGTGTTTTATGGTGTCTATTCCTCCAGTCATAACAAAATGCCATCTTCTTAGTTAGGGTTTTATTGCTGTGAAGAGACACAATGGCCAAGGCAACCCTTATAAAGGAAAATATTTAAATGGGGCTGGCTTACAGGTCTGGGGTTTAGCTCACTGTCATCATGGTAGAATGAAGGCAAACATGGCACAGGAGAAGGAGCTGAGAGTTCAACATCTGAATCAGTAGCGAGCAAGGCAAAAGAGTGACACTGGGCCTGGCTTGAGCTTCTGAAACCTCAAAGCCCACCCCCAGTGACGCACTTCCTCCAACAAAGCCATGCATACTCCGACAAGGCCACACCTCCTAATAGTGCCACTTCCTATAGACTCATGGTGGCTATTTTCATTCAAACCACTGCACATGGCAACTGAAACAGAAGAACATGGTGGAAAACAGGTCTGTATAGTGGTAAAGAAGCTACTGACCCAGGTCAGGAGCCTCTTACCTGGGATTCTAGCTCTTTCTGTCTTGCCCAGCTACAGGAGCTGTTGGGAGGGGCTACACTACACACAAGAACCCTTCTAACTAAAAGCAGGACTCCTAGTAGTCTCCACAAAGTTGCCATTCCTGATGGTGAGGAACGTTGCAGTGATTCAGCTGTTTGTCAGACACTCCTGTAAGTGACCCCTTACTTGTGCTCTGTAAGAATGTAAGTTCGGTAGATTCACTGGTCTGGGCAAGCTGGACTTTGGTGAGACAGTACTTCGGTCTGTCATTTGGCTCCCTTCTGGGGTGATTGGATATTTGTTTTCATCTCCCCAGGAAAACCAATCTGTTGTCTGTCACAAGTCTAATTTCCTCCTCCCGTACCCTACGTTCACCCACATGGCTGGATTGGCTCCTGCGGACGGCTCAAGATGCCCCCACCTTGACTAGCTTCTGCAGATGGTTCAAGATATCCTTTGAGGAGTGAAAGAGATTTCTGTATTGCCCAATGCATACTTGTGGAGCCTGCCAGCTCGTGGAAGCTGGACATGGGCATCATGATGCACTCTCCTTTCTGTTTCTGTCACTGGCCTTTCATCAACATCCAGAAAGGCACTGTCTAGATGCAGGGTCCCACCCTTGTGGGGTCGCTGTAGGCACTCGAGTTTTCATGAATGGGCTCAACCTTAATGACCTTCAAAAAGCTGTGATCAGTCATTTTGGAAGTTTTTTGAACTTTCAGGTCATGGGTGCCTGCAGGAAGAATTTACCTCCCTTGGAAAAAACAAAGAGTCTCATAGAGGCCGTCAGCCTTGAATGCGTCACGGGATGAGTCTGCCACCACTTAATAAGACCTGTATTGTGTGTCTGGTGAAATGTGGAGGAGGGTCTCTTCCTCGATGAGCTTGTAATTTGGGAAGTTTGTAGTTTCTTTGCATGCCCTTTCCTTTGGCAGGAACAGTGTTGTTTAGACGGAGGAAGGAGTCCAAAACAAACTGAAAACCTTCATTTTAATAAAACCTGACCTTCATATATACTTCTCAATTTGCAATGGGATTGGCTCCCAGTAAACCCATTCTGATCTGCAAACATGATGAAAATCCACTCCACACACCTGACCTACTGAGCATCTGGGCGAGCAGCACAGTGCATTGCAGAGAAAGGGATTTGTGCACTGCTGTACACATGCACAGAAACACACACATGCTCGCACAGAGTTGCGGCTCCCCCTGCTGCCTGGTCTCAAAAGAGAATATCCTGTCACTAGCCTGGAAGAAGACCAAACCTCAGAATTCCAAGTATGCTTTCTACCATAAGGTCACAAAAATTCCAATTGAAATCCCCACAAGTCAGGGATGGCCTGTGCAATGTCCCAAGCTCATGCAGAACTGGATCTTTTGGTTTATTTGGGGGGCTTTTTCCTTATGTTTATATGTGAGGTGTGGATGCATCTATGTTTTGCACATGTGTGCATGCCTGAGGTTTCCTCATTTGTTCACCAGATTATTACATACTGAAGCTGAACCCAGAGCCTGTAGTTTTGGCTCGAGTGGATAGCCAGCCTGCTCTGGAGATCCCTCCTGCGTGCTGGGATTACAGCTGGCCGCCACGCCCACTCCAACTTCTTGTGGGTACTGGATCTGAACTGTGGTCTTCACACTTGAACAACAAGTGCTTTAACCACGGTGCAGTCTCTGCCCTGGGGCCTTTGGAGCCAGTCACCATTCTGCTCACTATTTGGGCATGACTCTCCTCTCCGTGGGTGGCGGCTGAGCTATTTTTATAGAGAAGCTGAACTTGGAGAGGTCAGTGTCTTGTCTGAGGTTACATGGTTAATACTCAGCAGAGCAAGATTTTAAGCCCAGATCATTCACATACTGTGGACAGACCTTGGAAACCTGTTTTCCCTCTACAATGGGGACCAGAAGAATACAGCGTGTGGCCCAAATCCAGTCCATGCCTGCTTTTATATGTCCTACAATCTAAGAATGCTGTTTGTACTTTCAAATAGTGGAAAAAAATTACAGAACAATTTCACAACGTGTGATTATTATATGAAATTCAAATTTTAAAAGATTTTTTTTCTGTATAAAAGTTCATGTAAATGCATTCTCTCTCTCTCTCTCTCTCTCTCTCTCTCTCTCTCTCTCTCTCTCTCTCTCTCTGTGTGTGTGTGTGTGTGTGTGAGCGCAGTGTCCTTGGAGGCCAGTTCCTGGCAGTTAGACCGTTGTGAGTTGCCATGTAGGTACTGGAACTGAACAAGTCCTCTCAAAGAGCAGAAGGAACTGTCAACTGCTAAGCCATTTCTCCAGCCCCTAGAACTCAAATTTTAGTGTTCATGAATCAGGTTTCTTGAGAACCCAACCATACCTAGGTATTCTGTGTTGCGTGTGTCTGCATCCACACCTCAACAGCAGGATGGAGTGGAGACAGAGATCATGTGGCCCACAAGCCACAGCATAGCAGCATGTAGACCACCCCAGAAGAAGTTCACTGCCCAAACTGTACTATGTCACCACCATCCCTGGGGAGCCCTTGTGGTTTTAAAGTCCATATATAAGTGGATGTTCCAACTTGTCTTTTCAGTATTAGCCTGGCAATAGATATCCAAATAGTTCTCTTGGCTGCAGAGACCAGTGAAGTTATCGGCGTAGGAACACACATCCAAAGCAGGAATGAAGCGACCTAGACGTGTACTTGTCAAATATCCCACGGCTCTGAGAGCGTGGGAAAGGTCAGCCTTGTCATCAGTGACTCTGAGAATGAAACAAGTTTCCATGAAGGAAATGTGCTTTAAAACTGTGAAACGATTTTTACTTGCGGCTTTGTTCTTTTTAGATTGGCATGAAGCTTAGGCTTGTTAGTGATAAGGGGGCACTGAGTGTTACCGAGGTCACTCTGTTTTACTGTCCACAAATGAGAGAAAGCTGGCTGGACCACCTGGTTCAGTCCAGGAGAGAAAGAAAAGACCTTCCTCCTCTTTTTCCCTCTGCACACATCTTCATCCCCCATTAAACAGCAATAAAGCTACAGATCACTGGCCACTTTTGCTTTTTAAGACAGGGTCTTTCTGGGTAGGTCAGGCTGACCTTGAATGATTGATCTTCCTGCCTATGGCTCCTAAGTGCTAGAAATAGTAAGGGTTTACAACCTTAAGTCTTAAAGCACTGGGCAGATGGCTCAGTCAGTAAAGTGCCCTCTGTGAAAGTGTCAAGACCTGAGTTCAGACCCATAACACCCATGTAAAACTCTGGGTATGGTAGTGGAGTCTGGTAACTCCTAATTTGGAAGGGATGGCATAGATACATGTAGTTTATTGGGCCAGCCAGTCCAGCAGAATCAATGAGAACTTGGTACTCCAGGTTCAGTGGAAAACTCTGTTTCAAAAAATATGGTGGTGGGACCGAGGCTGGGGCTGGAGACACAGTTCAGCATTGAGAGCCCTGGCTGCTCTTTCAGGAGAACTACATTCAATTCCCAGCACCTATATGATGGTTCATAACTATCTATAACTCCAGTTCTGGGTGATTTGATGGCCTCTTCTGTCCTCTGAAGGCACTAGACACACAGCTGGTGCATATACATAACGGGAAAATACTCACATGTATAAAGTAACTACAAAAGCAAACAGAAGAGGTAAGGAAGCCACCAACATTAACGTCTGTCTTCCACATGCACACACATGTTCCCTCACACACATGTGCACACATCCAGATGAACATATACGTACCACACACACAAACACACAAAGAAACCTACTGATTTTAAAACAAGGTGTGGAGAAGGGTGTGCTGGCTATATAACAATGAGTGTGAACAGTGAGTGTAGTTAATTACACTGAACTAGACGCTTGAAAGTAGTTAAGATGGTAAACATTATCGGATGCATATTTTATTATGAAATAATTAAAGTAGCTATTAATTTTGAAAAAAAACTGTGTAAAGTTTTAAAAAATATTTTATATAAAATTTTATTAGCAAAACAACAACAAAAGTCACCAGACAAGGAGCTTTTAAAGATTTGAAGCTTTATTGCTAAAAGATGAGTGTGTGTGTGTGTGTGTATGTGTGTATGTGGTGTGATTTGTGTGTGGTATATGTGTGTTTATGTATATGTACATTTTCAAGAAAATACTCATATTCTACCAGTTCAATCCCCTCTATAATTGATTTCAGTCTTAGAAATCTTTTCAAGAATTCTAAAACTTAGGATGCAAAACACCAAGCACTTTTGCAGCAGCCAAGGAAGCCGAAATAATTATGCCTGAGAACCCGTTACAACTCCCGGATCTCACGTTGGTGACACCAGAAGAGAATCTTGCATCCCTGAGCAGCTGGTAAGAATCCTCTACAGTGCATGTGCAGAGGCTGTTGCAACCTGGAGGAAGGGAGTCGGTACTGAAGGTCAAAATCACCACAGAAACCCAAGGCTGAAAAGGAACAGGCAGGTGTGCCGAACTTAGTGAAAGTCCTTTCCAAACCAGAGGGTGTAAAATTAAAGCCGAACATGGGTATAGCCAAACATCTTTCTTTAATCCTATTTGCTAATGTTTTCCAAAGATTAATAAGATAAAATCCCTCAGCATGTGCTTTGAGTTGTGTGGTAATTTCCACCGGCTCCTCAGGGCAGGGGTGGTGCACGGAGCTTCTGAGGCTCTCCTGTTTGGAATATATACAGCAACAGCAGCTGCTTATGGCCTGGGCCTGGCAGTGATGGGGTCAACTCTACTCACCAATCAGCTTCTTAAGGGAAGCTGATGACAAAGGAATAGCTTGCTTCTTTTCCTCTGTGTCTGCAGCAATACAGTCTGCAGACCAGCAATGGAGCTCTAGTATGAAACAGCATGATGTGCACTAAGTGCCAACTCAATCAAATGGCCATTGTCACGGCTGCTTCATCTAAACCTTGTGTACCCAGTCATCACACATGCACGCACGCATGGTCATCTTAGAACTTATGGGTTTTCAAGATAAAACTCTAAAGTTAACATTGTAAGTACAGATGCCAGGCATGCATTGCCAAGCTGTAACAGGAGAGAAATTGTGCCAACCACAGGCTCTCTTTAGAATAAGTGTGCCAATGGATGGCTCCTAAGCAAACTGCCATTCCTAGAAAGGAAGTCAGTCTGAGATTTAAAAATAGAATGACTACCTTAATGAGTTGCTGCTATGATTCTGGAACATTCAAATAAAATATTGTAGTCTCAGTTTCCTTTAGTTTGGAAACATCGGGCCTCTGTGTCCACAGTAAAGACTCCTGTGGAAGTTGCCCTGGAAACAGGTATACTGAAAGGCAGTAACAGCCTATGTCACTGTGGTGCCAGAACCAGAGGGAATCTAGGCCTTCCTTCCCCAATCTATGTGACTTACAAATTATTGTAGCAACAGGAACCATTTCTCTTAACATGAGTCTACATAGAGTTCATGAATTAATAAAAGAGCGTGTCAGCTCTAACAGGAGAGGAGGACTCAGGTTTTACATAGTGTAGCCATACGGTTTGTGTTCTAAGAACCTTGGTTTGGCTCATTCTATGTTCTATATGAACTTGAATAAGAAAAGCACCTATAGGCTTGTATGTTTTAGTGCTTGGTCCCCAGTTGGTGGAACTGTTTGGGAAGCATTAGGAGGTGTGGCCTTGTTGGAGGGGGTGTGGCCTTGTTGGAGGAAGTGTGGCCTTGTTGGAGGAAGCATGTCCCTGGGGCTGGGCTTTGAAGTTTAAAAAGACTCATTTCCCACTCCTCCCTCTTTGTCTCATGGTTGTAGACCAAGATCTGAGCTCTTAGCTGTTCTTCGCTCCACCTAACTCTAATCTTCTGAAACCGTAAGCCAAATTAAATCCTTTCACTTATAAGTTGCCTTGGCCATGGTGTTGTTATCAGAGCAATAGAAAATTAAGACACTCTACCATATAAAAAATTTTAAAATACTTTTACAGTTTCAGGCATGTATAAAATACATTAGACTGCTTTCACTACCTCCTCTTAAATCTCTCTCATGTTCACGTGTATTCTTTTTGTTTGTGACCCACTGAGAACAACCAGGGCCATTTACCATCTGTGTGACCATGGGTTTGGAACTATTTATTGGAGCCTGTGGGCCCAGCAGTGGGTACAAGATGCATGACAGTGATTCCCCATCTCCCAGAATCTATCAATAGTTAATAGTTCAGAGATTAAGGGGAGGGCTTGGTGAGCCCTTACCTGACTGATTGTTAATAGGGTTGGTCTTGTGTGGTCCTAGTGTAGGTAACTACAGCTGTTGTAAGTTAACGAGGACCATGGCTGTAACAAGTCTAGAGAATGATAATCCATATCCTTTCTACCTGATTTTTTTTGGGGGGGGGCAGGGCTATTATATATTCTCTACTCTCCTATTATTTTTCCAGAAGATAATGTAGGATCATTCATATGTACATAGGGTAAGAAGGTTCATGCTCAGGGTCAAGCCTGGCCCTGAGTACTCTGTAACTTCCAAGGCTTATATGAGGGCAGACTGAGCACAGGTAAGCTCCCAGATGCTTTGAGGCCCAAGGATGGCCATTCGGGTAATGTAATGATAACTGCTGTCAGCATAAGCTGACAGAAACCGATGACCTAGACAAGGTATTGAGTGTCAGTTAAATCTGAGGGAAGAGACAGAGAAAGGGAAAGTAAATCTGAGCTTGGTGACCAAAGAAATGGGGCCAGATATTCTCTTTTTAAAAGTGAAGAGGCCATCCTCACACTCAGGTAGGTATCTTGCTGACCTCAGTTCTACTGAATTTGGGAATAGCTGTTACAAGTCTCATAGTGAGACACAGGAATACCTGCATTACAAGGACATAGGAGCTACTGGAAATATAGGACTGTGACTAGTGACGTAGCTCAGTTGGTAGAATGCTTGCCTAGCATGCATGAAGCCCTAGGTTCAATCCCCAGCAAGATATAACTTGGGCATGGTAGCCCAAGCCTGTAATCCCAGCACTTGGGAGGTGGAGGCAGGAGGATCATAAGTTCAAGATTTTTCATGATGCTGCTGAGGGAGATGTTTCAGTCGGTAGAGTGATTGACATAGAAGCATAATACAGGCTGGGGATGAGATTGACGATTCCAGAAGACAGGCAGGTCTTGGGGACCTGTTTAGATGAACTGGTAAACTCCAGTTAGTAACAGATGTTGACTCAAACAGACAGACAGAGCATGATGGAGGAGGATGCTCATTCTGAGCCCCATCTCAGGCCCACTGCATTGGCATTTTTAACAGTAGGCCCCACATATCTATCCTTTATAAGCTCCCCAGATGCTCTTACGCAGGAAATGTGTGTGAGTCACCATTCTCAGTGTCCCTGATGCTTACCCTTGAGGCTTCCACAAGAACCATTGGGAGAGCTCTACTTTGTCTGAGCCAGCCCTCGGAGATTCTGACCTCATAAATGGGAGATATTCTCAGGTGATGTGCAGTAGAGAGGTTTACAGCTACTCACAACTATTGCCAGAGGCACAGGGAAACACACCTGTAGATACCTGTTTGCACACCTGCGCAGTTGTGGTGGATGAGATCTTAGGACCTGGGTCTTAGGGATATAACTGTCATTTACGGCATGCATGGGGGCTGGACAGAGAGCTGAGATGATGAGAGCTCTGTCCTTCTGTAATTGTCCACAGAGGCCTTTTAGCTAGCAGCCATAGGACTTATAGGCTTGTCCATAGTATCTGTTTTTAGTTCTGAAATATACATATACATGAGAGTCTGAAACTGAAAAACACTAGAAACTTCATTGCCAGAGGGTTCCTTTTGAGTCTGTCTAACACATAACCTATTTTTTTTTTTTATTGTAACAAAAAAAGGAGGCATTTTAATTGTCCCTTAGGGAGACGTTTTCACTCTTCTGTTAGTCTTGCTAACCAACCAGGAGGCAAGGAAGTCAAAATCTCTGAGCAGAGGCCTGTCAAAACATTGTTCTTGTGAAGACTGAAGTCTTAAAATACGTTGGATGCATTTACCAAGCATATTCTTAAAATTGATTCCAGCACATTTTATCTACAGTAAAATGCTTCTATTTAAATGTACAGTTTGATGAGTTTTGACAGATGTTTGCTCCCTGTAAACATGTAACCATGCCACAATTAAAACATTTCCATCATACTTCAACACTCGGTTATGTCTTTGCAGTCAATCCCCTGGGCCCAGCTGTGGCCCCAGCCAACCACCGATCTGAGATCTGACACTCTGCATTAGAGTGTTCTAGAATTTGATCCAAATAGACTCAAACTGCATATACTTTTGGTGTCTGGTTTCTTCTGCTCAGCACAGCGTTTTAAAAATCTACAGATAAGCATGAACTAGTAGTGAATTCTCATAGCACCTGTTGCCTTGTGCGCATTGCAGGTGAGCATGCAAGCCCGCAGGATCCTACTTCAGAGGGAAGAACAGCCTTCTGGGGTGCAAAGTGGGCTACTGCAAATTGAATGAGAAGTGAGACGGTGGCTTCTTTCCACAGTGACATAAATGGGAGTTCTCGCTGAGCCAAAGGATTGCTTAAGCAATATGCTCAATGGGGGCAGAAATAAAATGTAGGAGTCAAAGGCACACATCCCTGGCTTATGAATTTTAATATCTGTGACAGTTTAAAAATATAACTCCACAGTCCTCCCTTTAAGTGATGGAGCGTAAGTGTGAGCCAGATTTAATAACTCACTGCCAACGACTAGTAAAGGGTGCAGAGGTCCGACACTAACTCATGGTGGCTTTTGTCTTGGTTACTCCATAAAGGGACAGTTATCCCCAGGGAGGTGACACTTAAACATGCAGAATGAATAGGACCTGGAAGGACATGGGTGATGAGAGACTTGAGTGTATAACAACCCACAGGTGAAGGCATGTGGCTCATTCAAAGGACTGTAGAGAGGCTATCTTACATCTGTGTGGATATGGCACCTGTCAATAATAAATCTGATGGCCTATGGCTTAGGCATGAAATAAGAGGTGGGACATCTAGGGGGCAGAAAGAATTCTGGGATAAAGCCATGCATGGGAAGATTCTTTCCCCCTCCTCCCACTGGGAAGATGTGACAAGATGGATGCATGGTGCCTGAGCCCAGGTAACCAGTCATGTGGCAGAATGCAGGTTAAATATTTTATCTAGTCTGAGAAGAGCCTAGCTGTATGGCCAAGGTATTTATAAATACATTTTGAGTCTGAGTCTTTTTTTTTTTTTCTGGGAGCATGAGGCTGGAAGGAAGAACCAGACCTAACGTCTACAAAAGACTCAAACTCCTTTTGGGGTAATTATACATTTCTTCCTTCATCCAAATACAACTCCATGCATTTATTTTTTGTTTATTTTTCCAGTTAACACTCAGTCATAGTGTAATAGGAATCTATTCATACTAACGTGGCAGGCTAGGATAGGTAAGTATCATGTTCTAGTCCTGTGCAATGGTTAACTGTATATTTGACTTTTATGTATAATATTACTCCATGGGAAGAGGTCCTCAGATCACATAAGTGGACCCATGGTAGTCCCTAGATTAGAGAAGATCGGTAGACTTATCTTTGTGGTTTTACTGCTGTGGGGCAGATGAATGACTGCTGAAGATTCAGAGTTGTATTTTTATAAGTAAAACCTTTCTTCATTCAAGTCCCAAGCTAATATTCACTTAACACTTTTTGAGCCAAAGAATCTAGTCTTATCTGGCTGGGAAATTTGAACTAGTCCAGATCACACGGAGCAGCCAGCACTTGGCAGACTTGCATATGGGCATTGAGCCACACTGCCTGTTCCATTTTCATATAAATGTTGAAGATGATGAGTTAATCCCTGCTGTGACTGACGTCTGCGGCAATTTCCAACACAGAAGACCACAGTAAAAATAAAAAAAGCAATAACTATTTGATATCCCAGAAACCAACAGCGCTCCTAATATTTTGAGCACTTCCCTGACATGGAAGATCTGATGGAAAACCCAGGGAGAAGTGCTGAACACAGGGTTTTGAGTTTTATCTACAAACTTGGAGAGAAGTGGCTTAGCAAAAACAAATAGACTATATCTGGAGCTTAAGGAACTAAATGGAAACGGCTCAGTAAGGCAGCATAGGGACAGTTTGTGGCACATCTGAAAGACATTATATAGGGAGAGGTTAGTCTTGAGGATAGGAGCATGGAGTCAGTGATGCCTGACAGACTGTTTCATTGCTGTGACATTCATGGCAAGAGCCACTAGACACATGTGACCTCTGAGCCCTTGACATAAATGTAGGTGTTTCAATTAAGAGTCTATTTTTAATCTTTCCCCTTAATTTTAGCTAAAGTCACCAATGGCTGGTGACTGCTATGATAGCATCTTGATAGCATCTGTGGTGGTTTGAATATGCTTAGCCCAGGGAATTGGCACTATTAGGAGGTGTGGCCTTATTGTAGGAAGTGTGTTACTGTGTGGGTGGGCTTTGAGACCCTCCTCATAGCTACATGGGAACCAGTTTTCTCCAGTTGTCCTTGGGAACAAGATGTAGAACTCTCAGCTCCTCCAGTGTAATGCCTGCCTGGACAATGGCATGCTTCCTGCCATGATGATAATGGAGTGAATCTCAGAATCTGTAAGCCAGCCCCTATTAAATGTCGCTCACTGTAAGAGTTGTCTTGGTCATGATGCCTGTTCACAGAAATGGAAACCCTAACTAAGACAGCATCTAAAGCCAGAAATTAAAGAACATTGCTCTTTAAAACCATGAGCTTCTAGCATGTCCTGGTTAGTTTTATTTGTCAGTTTGACACAATGACAAGTCACCTGGGAAGAGAGAGTCTCAAGTGAGACATTGCTCAGATCAGATTGGCCTGTTGCTCATGTTTGTAAAGAATTACCTTGATTAATAATTGACGTAGGAGGGTCCAGCACACTGTGAGCAGCACTACCCCTACCACCACCCCGAGGCAGATGGGCCAGGGCTGTATCAAAAAGCTAGCTAAATTTGAGTTGGGGGAGTGAACAAGTAAGTTGCATTGCATGTAAGTTGCCAGTCTCATTCCTGCATGGTCTCTACTTCAGTTCTTGCTTCCAGGTTCCTGCTTTGAGTTCTTGCTGTGGCATCAAGTGATAGAGGGTTATTAGGAAATATAAACGATGGCTGGAGAGATGGCTCAGTGGTTAAGAGCACTGACTGCTCTTCCAGAGGTCCTGAGTTCAGTTCCCAGCAACCACATGGTGACTCACAACCCCTCTTCTGATGTGTCTGAAGACAGCTAAAGTGTACTCATATACAGAAAATAAACAAATAAATCTTTAAAAAAAAAGGAAGTATAAATGCCAATAAACTCCTTTCTTCCCCTTTGGACCAGAGTGTTATTATCACATAAACACAAAGGCCACCAGAGCAAACTGGATGCATAATCCTAGTACTCAAGAGGCAGAGGCAGGAGGACCATGAGTCCCAGGGCAGCCTGAACTACAAAGTGAAACTCTAAAAACATCAAGAGGCCAGCAGGCCAAGTCTTGTGATTTTTTTAAAAGAATGAAAATATAACTTGTTTGATTATTATTCTGTGCAGGGCTTGGTATCTGACATGCAGCTGTTTGTCTGTTTAAAAAGCTTACAAGCCGACATGCAGTAGCTGTTAGATCACATAAGACAGTGGAGTTAGTATTCCCCAGAGGGTCTCCAAGGAGCTTTAGACCCACAGATTGCTCTGTGCTGAGCATCATGTGTGCTAGCTCAGTAAAGGAAGCTGCCTAGCTCTGTAAACAGTTTCCTACAGCTCATTATGGAACTGCCTTTTTACATAACAACATTTGGCATCCCTCAGATCTAGCGGCTTCTGGGAAATACACTTAGAGGGACATTATAATAAGTCACAATGGAACTGAGAGGAACCCTTCACTTTCTCTTTAATGTGAGTAGCCTAGGAGAGAGGCCAACTGGAACTTAGGTACTTCCTTAGACGATAGGAACCCTTGGTTTTCAGTACATATTAGCTGATAAATGTTTACCGGATTGGTAGAAGGTACTCTTTCTTAGCTCAAACCAGAAGTAGTTGATAAACCATTGCCATCCAGAGAACACTGGTTGTAGGGACCTGCAGGCTGCTGTCATGGACTGGGTTGACCTATAGAAGTGGAAGATCACTGGCAATTGAGAAGCAGATGAAATCACAAGTTAAAACTAAAATAGTTACGGGACTGTAATAATGTTTTGTTTTTTTTTTTTTAAAAAAAGACTTGCATCTTTTAAGCTGATGGGTTAAATACTGAGAATTTGCTGTGATTAGAATCTCATCAGTCCATACAAAGGATGGCCCAATCAGAGATGCGGGGTACTGTGAATCAGGCTGGGCATGGCCCTGCAGAAGAATAGGAAAATGGTAAAACGTGGATCTGACTGACACCAGGGTAGAGATGGCATCCTTAGTCACTTCTGGGTTTTGTTTTGTTAATATCTTAGGAAAGCGGGATTAAAAATAAACAGCAACAAATAATAATTTCAGCAAAGTTTTTTTTGTAGTTATTGTATACATACTTAGGCTTATATCTGACAAATGACATTCCTGGGGGTCATTCCATGATTTAGGCAAATTGTTTTCAACAAATCCCTTTTGTTCTCTCTAAAACTTGAAGTTGGAAAACAACAGAGGTCTTTTCAGAGCAAGTGGAGGAATCTGAACCTTTTATTTTCATTTAATTTTAATTAATGTTAGTGGCCAGCCAGGAGAGAGGCCAAGTCTGTTCTTGGTCCTAGCAGAGAGGCTGTGTGAAGTTTCAGTCTTTCGTGGTAAAGTCTTCTATGGCATAAGGCTTGTTTTTTTTTTTTTTCCTGATTACGTAAATGATTCATGTTTGTGATAGAAAGCCTGAAAAACTCAAGGAGTTTTATCTATCTATCTATCTATCTATCTATCTATCTATCTATCTATCTATCATCTATCTATCTATCAGCATCTTCTGTAATTTCATTAAGAGAAAAGCACCATTGTTGAGCTAATGGCTTACACGGATAGTTTAAGTACATGACAGGTTGAGGCAGGAAGACCGCGAGTTTAAGACCAGCCTAGGTTACACAGCAAGACTCTGTCTGTCTCAAAAACAAAAATCTCCCTCACAACCTAGCCCAAATCTTTCAAAACAAATAACAACGAGAGAATCACTGTCGACGCGTTTTGTTGTATTTCATTTTCCCTTTATGGACATATGATTATTGGTGATTCTGGAGTGCAGCTTTAAATCTTGTTTTTATTACTGAATATCATATCAGTTTGCATCATTTTAACTCTAACAAAATGATTTGGGGTGTAAAATAAATCAGGGCACATCTCATTCTTGATTCTATTAAAAAAAAAAACAATGTGATATCCCCTGCCTCCCAAAGAAACTAATTACCTACTATGCTATAGACCAGAACCCAAAATTCCCTGGACTTCTCCCAAACATACTTAATTTTTGTTTTTTGGTTTTTGGTTTTTCGAGACAGGGTTTCTCTGTGTAGCCCTGGCTGTCCTGGATCTCACCTTGTAGACCAGGCTGGCCTTGAACTCAGAAATCCGCCTGCCTCTGCCTCCCAAGTGCTGGGATTAAAGGGGTGCATCACCACTGCCCGGCATTCCCTGGACTTCTCAGTAGGAAAGAATAAATAGGTCTTGCAAAGAAGTGTGGCTGACTCTGCACAGTGCAATTAGTTGACAATAATTCTTTGCTATTTTTCAAAGACACACTTGAATAAGTCTGCCAAAGGTCTTCACATGTTCTCTGGCAGGTACTCTGGCTCTGGCTCACCTCTTGGCATTTTGGTAGCTGTGAACAGACACTAGTTGATGCCACCCTTCTCTCCCTCCCTCCCTCCCTCCCTCCCTCCCTCCCTCCCTCCCTCTCTCTCTCTCTCTCTCACTCATATGAACTCATGTACACATACATACAAGTGTCATCTGAATTAGCAAAGAAAGTCTCATGAATGCAGACTCAGCTTTTCTCTGAGTCAAGTACATCTCTCTGCTGCTATGGTGAGCCTCTAGGCAGGAAGACCTCTCTAAACAAAGATGGGAGGTCATCTTAGACAAAAGATGACAAGCCTGATGATTTACAGTGCCAAAGATCAGAATCTCAGCATCAAGCCTGGGCCACTGTAGAATTGATAACCTTTGAAAATAGGGAAACTGAGACCCAAAGGCATTACAAGCCTCACGAAGGGTCAGATAAGTAATGTGGTAACATGAGAATGGAAATGTCACTACATAGGCCAGACTGCAGGCTGCAGCTCTTTCTTCTCCAGTGGCTGTGTTCAAGGTCTTGGCTGAGAGTCATGGAACCCGCCTGACAAGCGGCCGTCTGGAGGCTTCTATCCAGATGATACTCAGAAAGAAAAGATCCTTTCAAAAGTTCCACAATGACTCTTCATTGCCAGCTATTCAGGGAGTAGCTTGGCTCATGCAAAAAGCTCTGCTTCTTTTCACAAGGCTGACCTGATCTTGTGTTGCAGGCCAGCCTTGCTTATAGGACTCACCAAGGCTTTTCCAAGGGAAGGGCAGGCCTGTGCTGGCCACCTCCTAGGGGAATACAAGGTCAGTCCATGCTTGGGGCCCAGATGACTTATGGTTAGGCTTTCTACAACCTTGGTCCTCACATAGTCTTTCCAAGCTCCCACATTAATGTAGTAGTTTCGGTGCTGAAAACTATGAACAATTGTTGGGTAGCTGGCATCTACATAACAGATGGAACAAGACACTAATGAGACATGGTGAAGAGCCTGGTAGCCAGGCCAGCAAGATGGCTCACCAGGTAAAGGTGCCTGCCTCAACGCTGACATCCTGAGTTTGATCTCAGGACCTCAGATGGTAGAATGAGAAAACAAACTTGTACAGAGCTGTCCTGCAAACTCCATGTGGGCATTTTCCTGTCCCATCCTGTCAGGACTCACAGAATCAGAATTTGTGCTTTAGCAGAAATGCTAAATGGTATGATGCAGGTGATGCATGGACAACCCTCCTGTCTTAACAGAAGATCTTCTGATCCCAGCACCTGGGGTAACCTCTGCGTTTAGAGCCTGCACCCCCAGGATGCTCTTTACAGTTAGAGATAGGAAATGAGTCCTGGTGAGAGACTAGGAAGGCCTTGGGCCAGGTCATTCAGGGGTCAGCAGTCACAGTAGGATGGACTAGTTCTCTTCAGTCCTTCACCAGTCTCTTACAATAGCCCCATCAGCTCTTCATTCACAGTTTGTAGAGCGTCAACAGCCCTCTCTGCATTTGCTTGCTTTTGTTTTTAGTGAAAGGCTATCAAAACACAGCACTTGCTGTTTGTGCTTGCTAATGATAATTCTGATTAGATCCATTCTGTCAGCTGACTCTCAGGCAGCCAAGGCTGACAGCAATCTCCTTATTCAATCAGGGCCTGGTCCATTTTCCAATTACCAGCAATCATTTGGGTTTCCTTTCCTCCAACTGTGAACTTGCTTGAATTTGGTCATCTTCAGCAGTTGTGCTTGCATGAAAGATGGATTATCTTGTCATCCTGAAAGCTTCCCTCTCTCTGCAGGAGAGTGAGCAGAATGACATGGTTCTCTGGGGTTCCCAGGCTGCTGGCTGGCCTGTAGATGCTGAGTGGCAGATCTCACTCAGGGCTCTAAGGCAAGTTCTAGAGATGGACAGTCCTGCTGGCCTTCACTGGGCTGGCCAAGGTGACTTCTTTCCAGTCAGTGTCTGAATGCCGAAGCCTGACAGGATGGATGATTGTCCCAGTTCACTGGAGACCAAGGCTTTTGTCTAGAACACAGGTGCTAAGACAGAGAGGACTGGCTCCTGAGTCTGCTGCACTAGGACACCAAGGCAGTATGACAACATTCAACATTTCCTTGCTAAATCAATTTGTAATCTGGGGCAGAGAATGGCTAGGTATTGCAGCCCCATCTTAAGCTATAGGGTCTAAAGTTTAAACACATCCCTTCACTGCTCTGCACCTTAATTTGCTTTTAATCTCTATTATAAATCAATCAGAATGAAGTCTTCGTCCTAATATATGAGTGGCTAAGTTGCAGTTCTGAAATAAGGGTGGTACCAAGGAGGAACGGCCACATGGAATCCTTTGGAACACAGGTATATCATACTTAAACTATTCTTCCAAAATTAAAAAAAAAAATTAAAGTGTTTATCATGTACCCAGTGCATGGACAATTCAGACATACATCTTATTTACTATGTGCTCTCACAGAACTGACAACACCAAGGGATGAATAGATATATACAAATACAATTAACCATGCTTGCTCTGAGGTGACCTAAGGAATCACTAGGATGCATGAAAGGCCCTGAGAGCCAGAGAAGAGAAAAAATTAGGGTTGTTTACTGAGTGCTAACTACTGTAAATTAATTTTCTGACTTAATAGCTAACATTTCTTAAGTACTTAATGTGTGCATAATCTGTTTACTTTTTACAGTTCCATTACATTTACTCTGAGTAAGGAAACAGGTGGCTTGGAAAACTGTCTTGTTCAAGACTGCAACACATTTAAATGAATGCCTGGGGTTTGAGCCCTGGGATTGAGTCTTATGCTCCCTGTGAGTGATACTGAATCTCCTACCCTTGTGAGGTCCTGGATCCTCCAGATAACCCATGTACCAGATGCTCTGTCGGCACGACTTCAGTGCAACCAGGTGAGCCCTCACACGGAAGACTGTGGCTCTCCACAGCAGATGCATGGAGGGAGACCAGGTGAGGCTCTAGTTCCACACTGTAGAATTCCAAGCATGACTCCAGAACTGCCCTACTGCTGGTGAGGGACTTCTGGGAATGCTGCTGTTCTGAGGGAAACTGATGAACAAATGTTGCCCTTTGACCTCTACCTGCATTACACTATGAAGAATGCATAACCAGAATTTGAAGGCAAATTCATCCTCTAGGGATGAATTACTCATTATTGCATATTTTCCAGACTGTAAGTTTCTACCAAACTTATCTCTCCTATACAAAACATAACATCTGAACAATTTGCTTTGAACATATAAAGCAGTTGGACTATCTAAAATAAAAATATATTTACTTTGGATCAATGAGATAGCTCAGTGGGTAAAGGCCTCTGCCAACCAAGCTGGATATCCCAATCCTGGGACCCTGTGGTGAAAGGAGAGAACCGACTCCCACACATCCTCTGCACACCTGAACAAACATGCCCCCCACCCCCAAACAACAAATAGATGTATGAAAATACTTGACAAATTTAAATGTATTGATTTGATATGCTATCTCTGATTGCAATATGGACTTTGCGACATAAAGTCCTCACAGACCTTGTTTCTTAGTCATAGAGTCAGGTATTCTAGCAATGTCAATGAACACAGTGTCATCAGTGACAATTCACAAGTGCCACACTCTCAGCATCCCTGGATGTGCTAAGCATTTGAACCTGGCGCCACATGATTGGTATGGGTTTTAAAATTTATTTTATTCTATGTGTTTTTTCCCTGCATATGAATCTGTGCACCATGTGCATGCCCAGTGCCCTCAAACGCCAGAAGGGCTTGCTGAATTTCCTGGAACTGGAGTTCCAGACAGCTGTGAGCTGACATGAAGGTGCTGAGAACCAAAGTGTGGTCCTCTGGAAGAGCAGTCTGGGCTCTGAACCTCCGAGCCATCTCTTCAGTCCCTGCTGTTGCTGTTTTTGAGACAGGTTCTCTCTACGGAGCCCTGACTGGCCTGGAACTGTCTGTGTAGATAAGTTAGACTCAGAATTGCAGCAATTCTTCTGAGCATGCTCCCAGAGTGCTGCTGTTATAGTCACGTATCAGCATGCTTGGTCATCATATAATCGTTAAACTCAGAAACATCCACTGCGTCTAATCCTGTGATTTACACGCTTGAGTTTGTGTAACCAAGCAAACACATAATTTCATACTTACTACTACCACTTATTACAATTAATTTTCCTGTCACTAAAATTAACAAAATATAAATGTGGGAAGAAAACTATTTTAAGTATGAGTTGAAGAAATACAAATTTTGAGGGGAAAACCCAATACTTCTCTAGGCACTTCCAAGGTTAGCAATTCCCAGTTAGGATAAAATCACAGTTTTTCTCCCAGGCCTGCAGAGAAACTCATTGTAGAATACTGGCTTGTTCAGGGCTTGGGTGTGAGGTTGGGACTGCAAGGCAGCTCCTGGCACTACCAGGTGCTCCAGCTCCTCGGGGCTTTCCTCAACACACTATCAAGACAACTGAGAGTTTTTTGATAGGAAAGAAAGGCTTTCTCTCCTTGCTGATTCACCCCCAGCTTTACCCCACAATAGCCTTTATGCTTCTGTGCATAAAGGAGAACTTGACGCTCGGCCCTATCCATCTTCCTTATGTGTTAACTCAGCAAAACCGCAAGTATGATTGGCCGGCAGGGCTCATCCTTCAGGTGGCCCTCGGAGCCTTGTTCCTGTCTACCTGGGCATAGCTGCGAACGGGGGCTGAACTCCATGGCTTAGCAGCAGTTCTTTCTCTCGTCTCTTTCCAGTGTCCTTGACATTTTCTGAGATTAGCTTTATCAACTGTTTCCAGTATTTAAACATTCTGGAGTTGTTTGTACAACCTTTTACTCTTGCAGTCATGTATGAGGGTGATTTACACTCCACCCTCTTTATACAGAACAAGAACCAGCAAACCCACCATTGGCGGCTTTTAGTTTCTTTCCGTATGAGTCCTTCGATGAGGCTCAGCGATAACTTGGAAACAGCCCCCCAAAAGCTTTCTAGGAACCCAATGTGGAAGAAAATGAAGACCACCTATTCTTTAACCAATGATGTGAGAGACATGTCAACTGTATGCAAAGTAAACTGTTTGGTGTGTATTCCATGATGTGATTATAGACCATGAACTAAACTCCTAAGGATTAACATCAGATTTACCAGCATCTTTTTTAATAGATATAGATATAGCATGTATATAACTAATGTCATATACATGTATATATACATATATACATATGTGTGTGTGTATTATGTATGCTATGTATGTATGTATGTATGTATGTATGTATGTATGTATGTATGTATACCTGGGAACTTGCTGACACTGGGGGCGAAACGCCACCTCTCCTACACCACCACCGCCCCCAACAGCTAATTGATACCTGAGGTGGCAAATTGTTTACTTAGGAGTTGTTCACACACAGGCAATATGACCCAGCCAATCCAGAGCCCCTCAGCCAACCACCTCCCACATTAGGCTATTAGACCAAAGACCACAAGGCAAGGTAACAGCTAAAATAGCCTGTGTGCCTCATGCCAGCTGAATTCCTTCAAGTGAGTGAGTCTACCCTGTGCCTGTTTCTCAGCTTCTTCTAGTTGATGGTTCTCCACGAAGCTGGGCTTAGCTCTTGTTGTGGGGCTATGTGCCTATAACAGTGTCTTTTCAGTGGTAGTTCACGTGAGCTATTGACATCAGGTACCCAAATAATGATAAAACATGAATTCAAATGTACAGTCAAGAAAGAAGGGTGAAGAGCAGAGCAAACACCCTGGCTCCGTATTTTGGTCACTATTTGAGAAGACTTGGATAAAACTTACTTTGCCACCTGTCTTTAGCAAAACTATACTTTAACTGTTTCAAGGGAAAGAAAACATGATTTTAATATAAAGCAGTGTATTGTACTGGGTAAAGAGGTACTCATTAGTGCCCCTGAGGTTGGCTGCAAGGCAGGCAAACACATCAAAGTGAACTGGTCATAGAGGTTCAGAGGGTCCTTGATTTCTCAAGAACATACTAAAGCCAACAGTAAAAAGAGACTTATAAGGGAAATAAATTCAGGGATGGAGGGATAGCACAGTGGTTAAGAACACCCATTGCTCTTCCAGAGGACTCAGGTTCCATTCCCAGCACCAACATGGCAGCTCACAACCATCTGCAACTCCAGTACCAGGGCATTTGAGACCCTCTTCTGGCTTCAACAGGCACTGTATGCACATATACATGCAGGCAAAACATACACACTCACAAATTAAAAATAAGTAAGTCTCTTTTAAAAATAATAAAATAAAAGCAGACTCCACTTACCTAATAAAGCTAGAGTTTAATCTCAAATATTCTGGACTCTGATATACCCATGACGGCTTTACCCCAGGGATTCAGTGTAAAGAGCAAAGTCCCCTCAACATGGAAACTTTTCCTTAGGGCTTACTTCCCTCTGTGTCATAAGACATTTAATTTAAATTTTTGTGCCTAGCAGCCGATAGACTGTGGATGCTAAATGTTCATTTACTAAGGAAATAAATGTTTCTGACCTTATAGAGATAGATCAAAAAATGTTTTTAAACGTTTAAAAATGATTTCAGAGTTCAGCATTAAAGCTAGCTTCTCTGGCCCAAGCCATTCTATAGGAACAACATCACCCTATTATGTCACCTCCTGGAGAGCACCTTAAGACATTTATCTGGTGGCAGTGGATGTTTTGACATACCTGGGATCTTTGCTGACTGCTGAACCCTGGACATTTCTGCAGCTCCCTCCTACCCCCAGCTGACAGCTAGAGGGGACATGCTGTAGTTCTCACTGCATGGCGACACGCTGCAGAGTTACTTACCAAGGGCTCCAGCTCCTTGCGGTCTATGAGGTTCATCTCTGTGACGAAGTAATAGAAGTGTTTGTAGCAGGTGTTGACGTGAGCCTCTGCACCCATCACAATGACGCGGTCAAAGTGATGGATGTAGACATGGACGAAGACCCGAAATAGGCGGCACAGGATCTTCTTGCAGATCTGGAGGAAGTTCTTTGGGAAGGGAACGCCTAGAGGAACAAAACCAAAAAGGCATGAAACCACTAAGAAGGAGCTTTCCCTCTTACCTCTGAAATAAGAAACATGGTGGCAGGGGAATGCTGTGGTGGTGGGGGTGGGTTGGGGTGGGGGTGGGGGCTGGAACTCCTTACCACACAGGAACCAAGGGATAAAGGACTGTAGCAGATTTAAAAGCACTGTCCTACTTCTAGGTCTAAATGGGCAACTGCTAGATTCCAGCCAGCAGTGGCCAGAGGGGGATAGAGGCTCAGGGTTATCAGAAATTAGGATTTCTTGCCGGTCGGTGGCGTAGCACACCTTTAATCCCAGCACTTGGGAGGCAGAGGCAGGCGGATTTCTGAGTTTGAGGCCAGCCAGGTCTACAGAGTGAGTTCCAGGACAGCCAGGGCTATACAGAGAAACTCTGTCTTGAAAAACCAAAATAAATAAATAAATAAATAAATAAATAAATAGAGAAAAGAAATTAGGATTTCTCAAGGTAATTTCAGAAATCTGGAGTTTTGTGTAAACCTTTAAAAGAAATTAACAATTAATTTGAGATTTTGGAAAAACTCCTGCTGCTAAAATGAAATATTAGACTCTATACTAGACTCAATCCACAATGCTTCCCTATTTGCAAATCTTGATTGTGAGCTTTCCCAGGGTGCTGTCTCCACAGCGTGCAAACTCAGACTCCATGTGCACCTCTGATGTTGTTCCATCTCTTTGAGGCAGGTAGGTGTTGAGGGGTTACGTTTTCATGACAGAGAAAGGGGGTGGCTGGAGTCACCCAGATCTCCTCTCTGGTGACCACAGTATCCAGCTGGCTGGAAGCAGCAAGCCCACTTCTCCTTTCCCTCTGAAAAGCTACTTAAAACTGTCGATAGTTACCCTGCCTTTAATCAGAAGTCAGTTGTAATGGCTTTCAAAGTTAAATAGACTTTGTTTGAATTCCTGTTCTGCCCCTTCCCCTGCTGTATGAGCAGGGCCAGTTATTTAACCTTTGGTCTCTCAGCTGTAAAGTAGGGGTCAGCAAGGCTTTCCTTGCAGGATGGGAGGGTATTACAATGTATAAGATCTTCCTATAGTGTCTAGAACACAGCGTTGGCTCATAAATGGGGCTGGCCTTATCTCTCTGCACAGTGAGGACACCAGTATTCAGCTACTGTTAAAAGGAAAATTTGCTTGTCCAGAAAAGACATGTAACTACCACCAGCTTCCAGTTCACTGTATAGTGGTGTCATGGGCATGACCCAGGTCCTCAGAAGCCTGAGGTTTTGCTGTTCTTAGCTCCACAGGGACCTAGGAAGTTATCTGCTGTGTGCTGTTCTGGTATGGGTGTCTTCTGGTATCCTTGCCTCTCCAGGGCAGAACAGAAGAGATGAACTATGCCTGACAGTTGGCTGTGATGGTTTGCCTCTCCAGGTCCCTGCATAGACAGTAGCTTTTCTCAAAAGTTAAAGTCAACACGGTCAACAGACCCAGGGAGAATGTGGGCACAACATAGTGGCTGAACGATAGGGTCTCTGGGATCGAAGGAAGAGGTAAACTAGTGGAAAGACAGGGTGGGGCAGCCACTTTGGTTTTGTGCTTTTTCTGGTGAAAAGGAGCCATTGAACCACCAATAAATGTTGAAAGAGAATCCATAATCTTCCTGAAAGCTTGAGTGTCCTACATATGTGACTGGACTCCCTCTAAGACAAGTGAAGCGAGCTGCAGAAGCTGAACACACCATCTTTACCACTTGGCTGGGAAGTAGTTTTATTATTCCCATTCACAGATGAGTAATACAGAGGCTCTGAATCATAGGCTATAGTTTTACACAGCAATAGAGCTGGGATTTCAAGTAAATCAGCCAAAAAAATCTAAAATCCAAAGTACAGGTACCATTGCAGTTTGACTAGTCTTTGGGCCTGGGTTAGAGACACCACTCAACTGCTCAGCATAATGAAGTATTTGAAAGATACTCTTTGACAGTACAGGGACACAAACAAGCAAATGAAGGGTGATGGAGAGAAAGGCGGGAAAGTAATACAAAACAACAACAACAATAGAAAAACACCTACAGCATCAGATGTGCTCCCAGGAACAGGTCAGCTACCTGATACTTAGCTGCTGATGCGGAGAAAAAGCACTTTTCCTGCTCAGACCTGAAGACCGTGTACTTGAGACGAAGTGTGAAGAGCAGAGTCCTTACTGTGTTTTAGAGCCAATGCTACACATTTTTAAGTGGACTAATGGACTGAATCTGTAGAACACGCTTTACATTATTATTTTTATTTCAAAGATGAATAAACAAATGCAAGTAGCTGCCCAGCATAACCTAGTAGACAAACAGAAGGAGCTGAACCTCCCTAGTCTGATTCTAAAGCTAGGTGCATCCAGGACGCTGAAGCCCTGCGATGCTGAGGTAGGGCAGTCTGCAGCCCTCCAGCAACAACTCTCTTTTCTGAGGAGGACTCTCTCCAGGGTCTCCACCCTTTCATTCCTCTGGATCTGGTCTGGAGGAAGCGTCTCATCAGCTGTCAGGGTATACGGTGGATCTGGATGTGACATTCTTCTTGTCTGACAACTCAGTCCCCACACCTCACATGCTAACTTCAGAAGAAGTAGAGTCTGGTCCTAGACCATCCACAAGGATGCTAATCTAAGTCCAGCAGGTAGGGCCCCAGTCTTAGGATCTGATGGTTTTGGCTGCGATGTCATGCCAGACTTCCACCATTTCTTTTCTTTCATGTAATTTATTCTTCAAAAGCAGAAGAGATAAATTGTTCAAGCTAAGCTGAGCTCAGTGTGTACCACAGTGGGAGACTTTCAGTCTAGTCCTGCAAGCCAAGGAGAAGCTGGGAGCCCTAGTAATTCTCAGGAGTCCTTGGGACTAAAGATGAAGCCTTGTCTCAGTGTGAGACTGAGAATACAGAAATCAGAAATTTGGGAAAGCAGAATTTGATTATAATGGTTTTAGAGCCATGAGGCAACTTGGGTATTATGCTAGCCCATTGCTCTTTTTTTCTTTATTTTAGATGGTCAGGTTAGTGTATAGGTTTTAAATAAAATATCCTCAGCAGTGGAAACGAAAAGGAAGAGATGGTCTAAGCTGTTAAGGGCTCATATGACTACCCCATTGGTAAATTCTGAAAGTTTGCACCTTATATTCCTTAAGTATTCTATTCCATTAGACAGCCAAAGGGGAGGAAAGTCTGAGTGGGACTTGATATGTCCATCTATGATACCATTTAATCCCAGTGATACCCTGAGCAGTGGTACTTATCATCATCACCACCACCACCACCATACCATCACTTTAGCCTTTAAAATCACTTATCAGGATCTTAGCCCAGCAAAGCATCTACTCCAAGCCACATAAGCTCGAAAGATAGATATTTGGTTCTAGAGCCTATAGTCTCCTCCTGTTACTGGCGTTACATAGTTGCAAGGTCCTGATACTACAACAAACTCTTCATTTCTCTTATGTCACTCTCAGAAAGACCTAGAAAAATGTCTGCTTGAGAGAGCGTGTTTATCTATCTCACATATATGTGTATATATCATGTAACATATAGATATATTTATGTAATATATGTGTAAGTATATGTAAGTAAATAATATATATTTTTTTCATTCTAGCAACAGGAAGAATGAGAGCTACCAGATTATCAAATGGATACTGCTTGGCAACAACGTCAGCCTCCACACAAGGCGAAGGAGGAGCGTGGCTGGGGTTGACAGAGAACAGTCCCTGTGGTCCGCAGGGCATCACTGTTGCCACTGGGACCAGAGTCCAGCGGCTCCTTTGGTGTCTTCTCCTGTGTATGTAAGATACATGATCCCTCTATTTTAGGCTTTCCCTAAATATAGTTTAAAATCACCTGGGAGATTCTTAGCTGAAAAGAGAAGGTTGTGAGATCAATTATATTTGCTAAAAGCCCCCTTCATAGGCTTACAATATGTCGAAGCATGGTGAAAAAATCTTAGAATACACATGGCAAAAAGGCTTCTAGGCTCTGAATCCCCCTTTCCCTATAGGACCCTCTGCTGTTACCTACAGTCAGTTACCTGATCCTTCAAGTGTCGTTTTTAGTATTAACACCTAATAAAAACGTCACCATATACAAATGGCCTAGCTGCTCTAAACTTCATCCACCTCATCTAGAAACACAAGGATACATTAATACCATCTTCAGTTTAAGACATGGTTGGTGGGATTAGATACATATGCATATGAGGATTTTCACTACTGTTTTCTGGACAGTAAGGACTGTCTGTGAACTGATTCCATAGCCAGCTAGCTGTCCCTACTCTGTAAGGTTCTTGAGACTGAATTCTTCTTGCTTGTCTATTTTCAGGAAGGACATCATGGTATCAGCATATCCGTTCTGAAGCTGGGAGAACTGAGAGTGACGGCTTCTCAACTAAGCACAACATTAGTCTACCTTGCAGATTTTCCATAAGCTTTTTTTTTTTTTTTAAAGATTTACTTATTTTATGTATAGGAGTGCACACTGTAGCTGTCTTCAGACATACCAGAAGAGGGCATCAGATCCCGTTACTGATGGCTGTGAGCCACCATGTGGTTTCTGGGAATTGAACTCAGGACCTCTGGTAGAAGAGTCAGTGCTCTTAACCGCTGAGCCATCTCTCCAGCTCCTTCCATAAGCTTTTGATGTGTATGCCTTGAATTGAGATAAGTTCTATGAACAGAGGCAATTTTTCACACTTTAGTTCAATTTTTAAAAAAAGTTATCTGGGACAACTGGAGCAGGGAACATAACATCAATCAGAATTGATGGAGAAAGGACAGTCGTCTTATTTCAGTAATACGGGAACCCAGCACCTCCTGGCTGGGAAAGAGGGAACACTCACAGTGGAAAGGAGAGCTTTGGACAGTCTTGGTACAGTCTTGACACGGGATGCTGCTCACCGCTTTTGGAAGAAAAGAGGATAACTCTGTAAAGAAGAGCACTTACCTAGTCTGTAGGTAGGAAGGAGGACTCTGAAACTCCTCTTCCTTAATCATTAACTCTGTTCTTCTATCTAGGTTCTCAGGTGAATGATAAGCTTCAGTTATGGCACTCAATCAGAAAGCTATGCAGAACAGTGTTAACCAGCAGTCTCCCCTGCAGCAGGCTGCATGTCTCAGGACAGTATTAACCAGCAGTCTCCACTGCAGCAGACTGTATGTCTCAGGACAGTATTAATCAGCAGCCTCTGCAGCAGCAGGCTGCATGTCATAGGTGCTTGGAGTTAAACTTTGACTAGTTTTATGATAACTCAGACAAATGCATGACAATCAACCTAGACAGGTATATAACAAGTGAAGTAGAAAACCACCTTTGACCAGTAGGTCTCAGAGCGATTTACAGTTGATAACTGAATCTGAACAGAATGCCTTTCTTCTATCCTACCCAAGCTACCTCACATCCTGTGGCTCTCAGATTAAAGCTGGGAAAACTTTAGGATTCCAAGAAGAAAACATCCCGAGGAGCGATCTATGAAGAAGTGACAGGCAGACAAAGGACTTCTTGCCCTTGTATCACGTGGTGGGGCTCACTCTTTACAATTGGGCCAGTACTGAAGCAGAATTAGTGAACCCAAAGCATGGCTATGATGAGCTGCATGCCTGGGCAGAGGTCAGAACCCAAGGCACTTACTCATGACGCTCCAGCAGGGATTTGTTCCAGGCTGGGACGGAGGCAGGCCAGGGAATTGGGGTAAGGGAGAGGTGAGTCTGCGGGCTGGGTGCTGACGAGACAGCTCCTCAGCCCTGGCTGCTCCAGAGGTCTTGGTATTCTGTCAAGAGCTGGCATCTGACAGATGCCTTGCTGAGTTTATGAATCGTCTAACCACAGTGTTCTGATCTCCAGGCCACACTTGGTGAGAGCACTAAACCCAGCACACAAGAGAACTTCTTGGGCGGGGGGGGGGAAGCCCCCATGCAGATTTGCCTTTCATCTCTGACTTAGTAAATCTCTTTTCCCCTAAAGAAAATTAAATAAAAATTCCAGTAATTTCTGAGCTCTAACCCAGTATTTCTTGTTTTTCCTTTCCTTTTTTTCCCCCTCCCTTCCACTAGGCCCTCAAATGGTCGTGGATATTTACTTTTCAGACACATCTAAAGAAAAACAGTTTGTCTGTATGGCTTGTGTGACTCCTCTTATCCTGTTATATGGGGGGGGGGGGGAAAAAGAGAGAGAAAAAGGGGGGGGGGGGAGAAAGAACAAACTCCAGGGAGTCAGAAGGCTGGACAGGACCCAAAGGGGGCAGTTTCTGAGCTATGAGCCTTCATTCTTGCCCCTCCAGAGAGAAGCCAGCACTTGGGAATGAAACTCTGGCCTGTGATCAGTGCTGGGCTGAAGCCTGGGCTCTGGAGGTAAGGCTATTAGAAATTCTGCTTTGGGACCATGCCCTGCTTAAGGACAGGGCTGTGTCAGTCCCTCTCACAGATGACTCTTTACTGTCCAGACTAGAGCCTGGGCAGGATGGGTCTGAAATAGCTGTTTAGAGTCCTTTCAGAGTAAGAGCGTAAGAGCAGAGCTCCTCTGTCATCAGCTGACAGTGACATCAAAGCTTAGAGAGGGAGAGGGCCAACTCAGATGTGTTGGAGCTGCTAGGGTGCATGATGGAAGGGGTCTGAATCCGAGTCTGTAGATGCTAGAGGCTGTCTCTTTCCACTCTGTTGGGAGGCTTCATGGAGTTCCCATGGCTCCTTGTATTCCACCCAACTGGCAGGATCGAAGAAACAAACTTGTTAGAAAACGAAGGTGGAAAGGGTAATGTGGCTCTAACCTCTCCAAACCTACATGCTAGGGCTAAGGGCACTGGTGAAACATCCAGCTTTGGTGCTAATCATATCGGAGTCAGATGCTAGCTCCGGAACTTCCATGCTGCCAACCCTGGGGCAGGTTTGCCATTATAACTTCTAGGAGGCTCAGTGAGTATCCTTAGCTGAGGAGCTGTGACAGTGAAATGCACGGTTGAAGCACGACGTTGTGAGCAGATATACAGAAAGCAGCACACAGTGAACAGGGCTGGACTGTCCTAATGACAGCTCTTCCTTGTCACAGCTGAGATGGCATCAAGGGAGACAAATGAAACAGGACAGGTGCAGCTGCCCTTTCCCCAAAGGACAAAGACTTCTAGGAGAGGCTGCTTGACATGGGGGTGGGGGACACCATCAAAGCTGTCCAAAGGGCTTGGTATGGCACAGGAAACCTAATGCCCTAGTGGATTACCAGGGACCCTGATCAGGTGTCACTCACGACAACTGGCTATGTCCACCTTTCTCCTTTACGCTGTCATGCAGACTTGAGGACATTTGTGATGTCATTTTTTTTTCTTTGGAGTCCAGAAATGGGAGTGTACATGTGAAAATCCCTTTATAAGTCATAAAAATCACTCATTCTCTCTCTCTCTCTCTCTCTCTCTCTCTCTCTCTCTCTCTCTTTCTTTCTTTCCAAGACAGGGTTTCTCTGTATAACCCTGGCTGTCCTGGAACTCACTCTGTAGACCAGGCTGGCCTCGAACTCAGAAATCCGCTTGCCTCTGCTTCCCAAGTGCTGGGATTAAAGGCATGCACCACCACTGCCCAGCAAAATCACTCATTCTCAATAACTCATGAATAAAAACAATATCCCACACACGTGAGAAAAGAAAACAGGCGTCTGGCAGCGGGGCTGAGAGCATACTGTTTCCAGAACTCTTGCAAGACAGAATCCAGTTGGATCACTGCAGTTGGGGGTGGGGGGAAGCGAACACAGATGTTTTTTAAGAATATACATCTCCTCCTCTTTGTTTACCCTCTTGCTTTCCCTACCCAGCCACACTGCCCCGCCCCCTGAAAACTGTATTCTAATCTGCAGAAGCCCCACGCTCTCCACAATGCTGAGGCTCGTTCAGCTGTAGAGAACAGATTTCTTTCAGCAGATGTTTTGTATTATCTCGATGTGCGCCTCAAGAAAGTGTCTGTTCACGATGCCAAAGAAAACAATTGTGTGTAGCGGGACTTTGTTCCTCTGCCTAAAAAGAAAAAAAACTCCCCAAACAAGCTGACAGCTGCAAATGGTTAGAAATAAACTGGCTACCCCTCTGCTCTTCACCTCCATTCCCCAGCCCCTTTGTGTTGCCCTCCGGTCTCTCACACTGGCTGGAGGCTAACATGTGATTATATGTTCTAAACAGATTATTAATTCGTTCAGACATGCCATTTTCCAGGCTCAGAAAGCACTGTTTCAGACACACAAAGGAGCAACTGTAAATACAATATGCCTGCTTGTTATCCTTCTGCTTCTCCAACACCACTACCCAGCTACCACAGGCTGCCCCTCACCCACATCTCCAGGGATGGCTTCCTCTGTTCTTGGCTGTCATAGTCTGGACATGGAGGGGGAAGCAGACTGAGGAAGACCCAAGAAAACTAGGTCACTTATGGATAGACAATAAAAGCAATTAGGAAGAAAGGACGGAAGGAGAAAGGGAAGGAGGGGGGGAGGGAGGGAGGCAGGGAGGGAGGAAGGGAGGCTGGTCCTCAGTAGTTTGGGCCAGGGGTCATGGCCTAGGAGTGTAACCCCAGTTCTGAAAAAGGACTGAGACACCCTTTTTTGGATGCTATATTTTGAGTATCCTCATAAATAAAAATACCATTTATTCTCTAATAGAGTCTTCCATTTGTGTGAGGGTCACTGGTCTCACATACTGTCTGGACTGTTTCTCATCTATAAACCACTCTTTAAGCACAGGGCCTTTCCTGCAGCCCATGCCATCGGCACTTCTCCCTGGAGCGCCTCGGAGGTGCACATGGCTTGCCCTACATGGCTTGCCCTACATGGCTTGCCCTACAAGCTCCCCCACTTTATGAGTGAGTTCTCCTCTTTCCACTTGGCCGGCGAGAAACCTTCCAGACGTGCAAATCTAGCCGAGAAATCAGACTGTATAAAACTCCAAGGGAACTATCTTCCTACCTCCAAGGTGAAATCAAAGCTATTAAATATCATTTCACACGTGTGCGTCTTTCTATCTCCAGGGATTCATCTCTAGATTTTACAGTTTGTAGGCTATACTGCAGCCATTTGGAGCTACGATTCTCCAGCTTGCTTCAAACTCCTGGGCTTGGTTGGACTTCTTGCCACATATCATTGTTTTTTGGGGAGAGGGTTGTTTCTTAAAGACAATTACTTTTATATATAAGTGTTTGCCTACATGTATGCATACACAGCATATGCAATGCCTGGCATCCATGGAGGTCCAAAGAGGGCGCTGGGTCTTCTGGAACTGTAGTTAACAGAGGTTGTGAGATGCCATATAGAAGCTAGGAACTGAACAGGAGCCCTCTGTAAGAACACCAAGTTCCCTTAACTACAACAACATCTCTTCAGCACAACGTCCTTTTAAAATAGTGTTTAAATTTAATTGCATGTATTCATAGTGGAGGGCACACTAGAGTGTCTGGGGAGTGCTCTTGGAGCTGAAGTTACAGGAAGCTGTGAGGTGCCCCATGCAGGAGCTGAGGATCGAACTTATCATCTGCAGGGACAGCACAGCCTCTTAACCTCTGAGCTCTCTCTGCAGTCAGTCTCCTACACTGCGTGTTTGTCCTGCTAACTCCCATTCATTATCCAAGGTTCAACTAAACTATAATTCCCTCCAGAATGTTCTCCTGGCTCACTTCACCCTTAGCTTAGTTGCCTAATGCCCTGTGCTTCTCCCACGATGGTACTTAACATAATATCTTATGCTTTCCTTTTTTTCTGCCTTTGGTTGCTGTTTTTCCTAGAAGACGACGTTTGTAGTGTGTGTGTGTGTGTATGTATGTATCTGTTTGCAGTTATATCTCTGTCAGCTACTGTTCCCAGTGTATGATGGTTCTTAGGAAGTATTCATCTGATAAATAGAATTTATCGTCCTCCTCAAATTCGCATGCTGGGTCCTCACCGCCCCAAACAACAGTATTTGCAGGGTGTGGAGACCATAAGACCAGGAGAGCTTCGATCTCATAAATGATCTTAGCCCTTCCTATAAGAAGGCCCCACTCGATGTAACAGCAGACCACACTGGCTATGAAGCAGGTCCCCGTCAGCTCTGCATGGGCTGTGCCTTCATCTTAGACTTCCCACGCTCTAGAACTCTGGAAATGAACACAGGCGTATTAGCACCCAGCTTCAGGCATTTCTGCTACATTAGCCCACCAGTGTGGTAAAGGCAGTAAAATAAGCCAACAAATGAGCATGCAAACTAGAGTAATGTGTGGGCAATGAGCACCTATTTTTGCAAATCCCAGCTTTACCCCTAAGCTCCCAGGCTGAAGATCATCACCAATTTAAAACAAAACAAAACAAAACAAAAACAAAAACAAAAAATCAAAAAACTCAAAACACAGGGACCTGCTATAGACCTATGTTAACCTTGTCACTTCTAAGGCAGTCAGCCACAGGGAAAACTAATTCACACTTCTCTCACTATCTAGGAGGACTTCCTTTACTGGTAGTGAGGAAGAGGCACTCCCCAGTTCCACAAAGCATGACTCACATTTTAATCCAAGTTACTTGTTTCTAGATAGAAAAACCACAAAATGTGGAACCCCACAGTTTCTAAGGTTGAAATGATCTGGGGTTGATTGACAAAAAACAAACAAACAAACAAACAACCCCCCCAAAACAAACAAAAAAAAACAACCCCACCACCACCAAAACCCAAGAGACACATAATGGGAGACGGGTAAGGGTAAAACGAGAAAAATAGCAACTCATACTAGTAATTGGTTTTGTATCGCTAAAAACTGAACCCAGGGCCTTAAATGTGCCAAGAGGGTTTTACAGCACTGAAATATAATTTGACCTTCCACAGGAAGTGAGGAGGATCCACGAAGAATGGCCAGTAGGCTGCAGTCTGAAGCGAGATTTCCAGACCCCGAAAGCAAGAAATTAGTCTGGAACTGGAAGGTAACTTTTGGGAATCTCTTCAGATGAAACAGGTCTAAGAAAGCTGAAGACAGACTTCAATGTTCAAGACTACAGGGCACAGGAGACCACATCTGAGGGACTGCCTACAGATAGCCCTTTCTACCCAAGACAAGGCAGGGCCTACACAAGCAATGGCATCATTACACCTCCATGTGAGATCCATTCAGGGTGAACACAGGGGCCAGAAGAAACCAAAAATGTCCTCTCAAATCTGAACAGTGCATGAGAATTGGCCTAAACTAATTCATGGACTAAACTATGTAACTTAAGTAAGTGATTTGCTTGGATATGTTTTGAACCAAAAGTGACATATTTTTTTTAAAGAAACTTTCAAAGATTATAAAGGAACATTAGTAAAGTCGGGGGAGCGCTGTGGGCTTTGGCACCTGAAGAGAAAAGATCCAGAAATCTAGATTTTTCTGTGAAGTCCTCTTATACTTAAGTGTTGGTTAATATTTTCTTAAAAAAAAAAAACCTTAAAGTTATTCTTGGCATTTTATTTATCATCATCAACTTTAATATAATTGATTTGGCCTGGTTAAATATAAGCCTTTGGCCCTATTTTTAACGATTAAATTAACACGAGAATTCAGTAATAACAGCATGCAGAGGAAAGAAGATTATGAATTCAGAGCCATCCTGGCCTCTACAGAAAATCCCTGTCAAAACAAAAATAAAAACCCAACTTGATTAATAAGGAACATGAGCTGTTTACACAAGCATGCTGCCAATATCGTTCTTTAATACAAGGGAGCAGGGACTCCAGGAGGACACAAGATGGAACAGAATATAAGTGACCTGGGATACTTTAAAGCACCCGAAAGACAGGAAATGCAAGGATGGATGCAGAGATGGCTCAGTGGTTCTGCCAACCTGAGTATGGTTACCCAGAGCTCATGATGGACAGAGAGAGCCAACTCCTCCTGGTGGTTTTTCTCTGGCACACACACACACACACACACACACACTAGTAGTAGTGGTAGTAGTAGTAATTCAACAACAACACTATCAATTTACGAATGTAAAAGAGACACAGGAACCAATGTAAAAGAGTTCTCAAAGGCCAACTTCAGAATATTTTGACCTGGATTGTAGCACTGGATTGTAACCCAAGGTATAAAACAAATATCCACAAGGCCATACTGATGCAATACATGGCTGAATAATAAATTAGGATTTTGCAAATTATCTGTGTTGCAAGAGTCCAAGCGATCTATGAAGATATGACCTGGGGGCAGAGGAGTCTGAGTGTGTTCCTCAGGAGTGACTTGTCTCCTGCAGAGTGAAGTCTGGAAGGGGTGTGGCCTCACACAGGAGTAGCCAGACAAACAAGTGATCTCAGCCAATATCAACAGCAGTAAACGTGGTTCATGGAATATTTCTCTGATGTGATGTGGTGAAAGCCATTCACTTATGAAGTCTATGTCACCCAAAGACATCAGGCCATCTTACTATGACAAACAAGCAACAAACAACAAGGAGACAAACTCAAAGAAAATATCACAAAATATTGTACGAATACTCCTTAAAATGTTGAAGTTCCTCAAAGATAAGGAAAGTCTGCACCACCTGGAGACTGTTCTTTCAAATTCTAATGAAATTGTCTTTGAGCAACTAGTTTGGCTAGCCCATTATCCAGTAATTACCCAGAACAGTGGTTCTCAACCTGTGGGTCATGACCCGCCTTGGGGGTCACATATCAGGTATTTACATTATGAGTTATGATAGTAGCAAAATTATAGTTATGAAGTAATAATGAAATAACTTTATAACTTTTTTTTTGAGGGGGGATCACCACAACATGAGGAACTGTATTAAAGGGCATGAGTAAGGTTGAGAAGCACTGATGCAGAATTTCAAGTTGATAACAGCAGAATATTAAACTAAGAACAGGCCCCTTCTGAGTGTAGTGTTAAGATAGCTTGCATAATGTTCTGAACAGAGAGATTATGTCACCTGCTCAGGAACACTGGCACAGAACTGGAATTTTTATTCCAGAGATGGCCTACTCCAAAACATCCTATGCTCAAATGATACACCCTCTACCTCTCAAAACCCAAAGTCACACTTTAAAATTTATTTCATCCTCAAAAGTATCTTTCAATCATTTCTTTAAAACTGCAATTGGGCCGGGCGGTGGTGGCGCACGCCTTTAATCCCAGCACTTGGGAGGCAGAGGCAGGTGGATTTCTGAGTTTGAGGCTAGCCTGGTCTACAGAGTGAGTTCCAGGACAGCCCAGGCTACTCAGAGAAACCCTGTCTCGAAAAAAAAAAACTGCAATTGGAATAAATTTGTTGTTTCAATTTTAAGGTTCCTCATGACACATGACTTTTGAGGAAAATCTGAGAGTTCAGGAAACTTGTCCTTTGGAATTTGACGGAACAGGAATATGAGGAGATATGACAGGAGACATGTGACACTTGCTCCTCAGGAACAGAGGTAAGACGTTGAAGGCAGCTGGTCAAGGCCAGTCAGCAGGTGTGTTTACTTTGGGCTACATAAATGTTGAAACGTTGCCAACAGCAAAGGAAAAATGAGCCATGACACAAAGGTCAAGAATGCTGGCTCCCTTCGGAAGACCTGGAACAACTGGGAACTGACTGAGCAACATGACAAGAGCGTATACAGGAGAGTTCCCACAGATGGAGACGTTGTACACACCTGGGCAGTCCTGTCGTTTTCACGTATTCATTCTGCCAGCCTGGCTTCTCTTGTTTTCTTCTTGTATATATTTTTGTTCTTAATTTTTTCCTACTTTTAATTATGTGTATGATTGTGTGGTCATACACAGGTTTCAGCAAGGTCAGAAGGGGGCACTGGATCCTGTGTGTGTGCTCACGCCTGTGTGAGTGTCTATGTGTCTGTGTGTGGGGAGAGAGAGATAGCTCAGTCGTGGAAGGAGTATTGCTCTTTCAGAGGACCTAAGTTGAATCCTAGCACCTTCATCAGGTAGCTTACAACCACCTGTAACTCCAGCTTCAGAGGATCCAATGCCCCCTCTGATCTTGCTGAAACCACACAGTCATACACATAATTAAATGTAGGAGAAAATTAAGAACAGGTTCATCTCAGGACAGTGCCCACTGGCTCTCCACCCTCTCCTTCAGGTTAGTTCATCAATCTCACCATTGTGCAAACTCAAATCAAACTCCCCTTCTGTTTTGTTTTATACAGCTAGGTGAGGCTTGGCTTCGTAGAAAATATTTATTGACTTTGCTGGAAAATCATTACCCTAGTGGCAGCGCCTCCATGGCTTTATTTGTTCGCTTCTCAGAAGCACAGCTGAGGTCTTAGAAAACAGTTCCCTTTTCTCACGCTGTATTTGACACATACATGCAAAAGTACCATCTGCTTGATTTCTGAAGGCCACTCCAAGGATCATGGGCATATTCCTAAGGCTGATGAAAGTAAAGAGGGCTTGGTGTTTTCAACCTAGGAATGGTTGCCTGTGTCGTCTCTTTAATCTGTACAGGTCATCATCCAGTTACATATGCTAAACTTTCTTACCACCTGCATCTCTGCACTGGGCACCTGGATCTATTTGGATATGGTGCATTCGATCGGTGAGATATTAAACTGCAGTGATGGTTTCTGATGTTCCACAGAAGCACTGTTAGCCAGGTGTATTCACTGGAGGTAGGAAAACAATTCCTCACACCACTCCACATGTCCCACCGCCTCCTCGCCAGCAGAAGCTCCATGCACAGTCACAGCCCCCATGCTCTATGCTACCTGCCCGGTTCCTATGAAGTTTTTCTACACTTTTGGGTACAAACACATAACAGCATCCTTTGAGACTATAATTAGTAATTTAAAATTTTTCTAGTTCTCTGAGAAAATTTCCAACTTACACATCTATAATTTGCTGTGGAGACTTGTTTTACAGAACATATATTTATAAAAGTAGGTGATTGCCTAAATAACAATAATATTAATCAAATAAATGTTAATAAATAAAACAAATTTATCACTATCATCATTTTGAGATTGTATAACTCTCACAAGTAATGGGATTAAGGGCATGTTACCACCATGATTGGCTTAAATTATTATTATTTTTTATTTGAAATTCAACAATAATATTATTAAAACATTGAAAATGATATTAAATATAAATTTCATTACTAACCATAATCCCACCAAGAAACAGCTACTAAGCAATGTTTTTCCTCTTGGTCTTTTAATAGTATGTATACACATATATACACACATACATATATAATTTTTCAAAAATAAAATTAAGCTCATATATTTAGTTTGTACCTTTTTATACTTATCATTTATTATATTGTGAGTATTAAATAGTCTTTCAGCAATGATTCATTGCAAACCTGTCATGCAGATTTAACAATTACTTAGACAGACTGGTTGATGACCCTTGTACATCTTTCAGTCTCTGACACTTTTCCTTGACTAGACTCACAGGGTGAATCAAAATCCGTAACTTATATGTAAACAGCTCATACACATTTTGCCCTGTACTTCATAATAGATCTGTTTGCTTTACAGGCAATATTAGAATTTTCAATTCTCGGTGTCCCTTCACAGTACCAAATTCCCTGGCAGTGTACACAGCTCAGATGGAGAAACAGTGAGAAAGGCTTGGGAAACTCAAGCTGTTCACAGTATTTTTCCTTGAGGTAGATAGAAGGTTCAACACTAAATGTGCACTAAAATGATCAAGGAGACAAAAGAACAAACCGAACGGCAGTGGTCAGTGATTTTTCAAGCATGTCTCCTGGACTAGCAGCACTAATGTTATCTAAGAACACATCAGAACCGAGAGTTCTCAGGCCCTGACCTAGCAGCACTGCATCAGACACTCTGGAGACTTGTGTTTTCACATGTCTTCCTGATCCTCATCCTCATCCTGACTGCAGTGAGAAGAGCGCATGCTTAGAATGTTCCTTCATTCCCATGTGGCCTAAAGAGATAGATAGCCTACATAACCAAGCAAGGGGGTTGGCTAGAGAGTCACAGAATATGCTGTCACATCCCTCATCTGTTGTTTACTAGTGCTGCGACCCTGGGGAAATCACTCAGCCTCAGTTTCCCTATTCGGGACACTGACATTAATAGAATCTATTTCATTGGATGGTTGTGAGAATTGAATGGAAATAAACAGAACGAAATATTGCAAGGTATTTTCCAAAGTGCATAGAGCTTGGTAAGTATTTGTTGCTCTCATGGTCTTCAGAGAGTTGACTAGTGGCCAAGAGACCAGGAAGAAAGCTTCACAGGTAGAGGAAGGAGACCGACCATCTAAAGCAGAGACTTGCTTCCTGACTCCTAAGTTGAGATATCAGCTATACCCACTAAAGGCATGAACAGCTTGTGTCTTAGTGAGGGTTTTATCACTGTGCACAGAGACCATGAACAAGGCAACTCTTATAAGGACAACAGTTAATATGGACTGGCTTTCAGAGGTTTAGTCCATTATCATCAAAGTGGGAATCTGGCAGCACCCAGGCAGGCATGGTGCAGGAGGAGCTGAGAGTTCTACATCTTCATCTGACGCCTGCTAGGAGAAGACTGGCTTCCAGGCAGTTAGGATGAGGGTCTTAAAGCCCACGCCCACAGTGACACACTTCCTCCAACAAGGCCACATCTCCTAATAGTGCCACTCCCTGGGCCAAGCATATTCAATTCACCACAGGTTGGAAATCAAGATTTTTTTTTTTTTAAAGCACCTTTGGGGAATCCAGTGTGCCACTAGGAAATGTTTGGATCTCTTTTAACTCCAGCACACTATGGCTTTATGTTGTGCATATTGGTAATAACAACATCTACTGAGTGTTGACTAGGAATCAGAACTAGCAATTTATGAATCCCTCACAAGGACCGTGCCCCACGAAGGCATTATTATGGTCTCCATACACCTTTAGTCCCAGCACTTGGGAGGCAGAGGCAGGCAGATTTCTGAGTTCAAGGCCAGCCTGGTCTTCAGAGTGAGTTCCAGGACAGCCAGGGCTACACAGAGAAACTCTGCCTCGAAAAAACAAAACAAAAAACCCCCAAAACAATACATAGGAAGAGATGACAAAGAAGGTAAATTTGCCAGCCAAGGTTATGCAACAAGATGTGCATCTGGGGTGCCAAATACCCAGCTGCAGATCTTTTCTACCACCTATACAGTAAGAGAGAACTCTAACATAAGCTTGGCCAACTATCCTGTCTATGCACATTGTGAACAGCAACTGCCAGTAGCTACTCTCCCGAATAACAGGACTGCCCAAAGGACTCTTAGACATGTTAGAACTGACTCTCTCAAAGCACTTCTTTGACTTGTTGTTTTGGTTTTGTGTGTGTGTGTGTGTATGCACACATGTACATATTTAATTTAAACTTTTACCAGAGACCAACATGCACTGGGTAATTCTTAATGCCATCCTTTCATTTAAAAACAACAAAACTGCCATGTTAAATTAGTTTTACTCTGCCACGCAGCACTTAAACAGAATGTCATTAAATATATCGACATAATGGCTAAAACATTAACTCCAGTGAGACTCTCAATGTGCTAATTCAATAGAACTCATCAGGCCTTTTAAGGGAGAGCAAGGTCAGTCCCTAATACCTTCATGCTGTGTCCAAATTCTCACCCATTGTGTGGTCTACAGGTCTCACTTAGGAGCGACATTTTAGTGTACAGCCCTTTTCGACCAGTATGTTCTTGCTTTCTCTCTTGGGGCCAGTCTCAAGATCCCAGGAGGGCCAAGCACAGACAAAGAGATGAGATTTCTATATCATAAGTAAAGAGGCCAAGGGGGACTTTTGGGTCAAATGTCCCATTACACTAGGGCTCTTAAGGAAGCTGACTGTGGGGCAAGTGACTGAACTGTGCAATCCTTCTGGTCTTAGTCTATCTCTCCTCTTTCCCCTTCCCCTTCTTTCCTCCACTCTATCTCTTTTCTCTCTCAATTGAGAAAGGCCAGAAGAAAGAAACTAGTTACAGAAGACACCTTCATTTTTTTCACACAGTCTAAGGGAGTTAAATTTAACCTATGAGTAAGACAGCTAGAACTCCCTGCTTACAGCTAGTAGTTAAGGGAGGAATTGCTGTTTGTTACCTTTTCTAGGCCTATAGTCTGGTAAGCTTCCACCAAACTTTGTTAGCATCTCTCTTTCCGGTTCTCCAGCTGGCACAGCAGAGCTGTGGTTGGGTTGAGTGTGCCTCAGATCCTTTATTATAGCACCAAGATGCTGCTGAACTGGCGAGAGGCATGTGGCATCCTCTTTTCTTCCTCCCGCCCATCAACAGTCATGCTCAACGTGACAATGTTAAATTGGCAACCTCTTGGCTAAGGCAATAAGGTACTAATTGATGTATATTTTACGACCCTCCAACTTGAGTGGATGGCTGTGGTCTTCCAGTATTGCCACACGGCCCATGGCCACCCAAGGAATGCTAAACATTTTCCCTTGAGCTAGAGTCTTCTCTGGGGCTAGGGTCCACAGGCTTAACCTCTCTGCATGCATATCCTTCCACCCTGCACACATATGTGCGCATACTCACACATGTACATGCATCCATGCATGCATATACACACACATGTACACATGCACACATAGACACATACATGCATGCATACACACACACACACATCTCTTGTGTTTATAATTCTGTCATTCTCATTTTAGCTTTGGAGCCTTGAGTACAATTATTTCCCCTTTCTGCGTCTCTTCAGTGCTATACATGTTATTATTTGTTGTTATTGTGCTGCTGCCAAGGATGAGGTCAATTTCTGGGTTGTTCCTGGGTTGCTTTACATTGTGATTATGAGTAAGAAAAGAAGCAACACCAAAATTAAAACCAAAAAAAAAAAGAAAGAAAGAAAGAAAAAAAATGTCTAGGCAGCCAGTTCCTCACACAGCTGTGCAGGATACTCATTTTCTTCAGACTCCAGGCCAATTCTCTTTCTACGCTTCTGTGACTAAAGCCCCAGGCGCAACATAATAGAGTGTGCTCGAGTCGGTTATTCCCAGCGCCCTGATTCACTGTTGCTCCCAGAAGCTAAGAAGGATATATGGTTTTCAGGAGAGCTGAGCCAAGTCCTGCCTCAGCTCCCCTCCACTCCCATAGCTTAAGGCACACACACAAAAAAAATACACACCTAACAAATCAATCCATGTTATGAACACCTTTATGCTGACTCAGACTGACAAGTCCTTGGTTCCTCCTACCTGAGCTAAGGAAAGTCAAGACCGAGAAGTCCCTGGACCTTGCTTTCCCAAGTCATGATTAAACCTGAAAAAAAAAATGTGAATATGTAATGAAACATGGCCGTCGAGCATGCCAGCCCATGCTAGGTCAGGCCCAGGGCTATATACGATGAGCTACAGTGCCAATCAAACAAAGAAGGTAAGCAAAGAAGGGTCAGTGGCTTTTAAACTATTGTGCAGGTTTTACAATAGTTTCCTAAGGGGTCTTTTAAGGAGTCTCCTAAGGTGTGGGGGTGGTGACATGTGGAAAGTGTGGGGTCCTCTATCTGCCCACCTGCCCTCTCAAGCTACCCCTCTTCTTGACTTAAAGCAGCTCCGTTCCATCCTCTGTCTTACCTTGTACAGGGTGCTTCAAGGACACTTAATTTATACTGATGTCTGTAAAGCCCTCGGGAATTTCTGAAGGTATTTTCTGCAGGCCAGGCCCAGAAGCAGGGCTCTTATTAAGCATGCAAAGACAGATGCCAATATTGATTGTCTTAATGGGTTCTGGCACAGGAGACACACTTTGAGTTAATTGCTGTCTGAACTCTTTTGAGCGAGCACAAGAGCTGGCCAGGCCTGGCACTTCCTCAAACACCTACTTGCAGCTGCTGGGATGAAAGCCTAGCACTCAAAGGGGTGGACACTACCCATCAAACATCTCAGAGAAGGGTGCCTTGTGTCTATGAATGGCAAATGAAGAAGGTTCTCAGACGTGTCTGGGGAGGTTTGAACACCATGAGCTGTGGATACCTGGGTGTCTTCACAGACATGTGCAAGTGAGGCTCATTCACCTTGTGACCTTACCTCAAGCTCAAAGTGTAGTGATATCCAGGAATGAGACCAAGGCTGGAGTGCTTGCCTAGTCCTGCCTCATTTGTGACGCTGGTCAGGGCCTCTTTTAATTTATATATCTTCACTTGCAAAGCAGCGACACTCACTGTACTCACCAAGCGAAGTTCAGAAGGGACTGTACCCAGATAAAAGGAGAGGTGTGCACACATCCCACCATTTCTTAAGTCACTTTGTTGTGGTGGTAACTGCTGACCCATTAAGCCATTTTCAGTGGTGTTGTGGTGATAAACACCTGATTCATTTAGCTACTGTTTAGTAAGCTCACCATCCTTACAGACATATCAGTAAAGAATAACTCATCGAGGGCAGAGGAAATGTCTGATAGCAGCAGTTAGTCATGCGGGCGCCAGGTCTGGAAGTAATGCTTGTCAAACTGGGAGCTAAAACAGAGTGAAGCAATTACTTCACCGATGGTACCTCCGTCCTTCTCGAAAGCAGCGTGAAGAATTTACTTCTTTTCAGATGCCAGACTGTATAAATACCAGGAAATTTCTATCCTTCGAAAGATTCGCCACATGGAAGCTCTTTTGAAAGGAATTTCAAAATCTATACACGTAGCACACAAGGGTCACAGGCAGCCCTGAGCTGGTTGTCATCACATTCTTGATAGCCCTGAAGGCTCAGTCAGCCTGAGTTCCACGGATATTTTATTAGCTACAGGAATTACGTTGTGAAGGAAGACACCGGCTTATCTTTTCCAGAAGCAGAGGTAGCCAACAAAGTATCAGCTCAAAGCTCTTGTTACATCCCTCATCTCAGCACACTCCTCTGTAATCTCACTCCTGTTGGATGGTCAGGGGGGACAGTGGGAGCTCTCGTCCCTACCCAGGCTTGTAAATTCAACACACCTGTAATTTCACAGCAGCCTGTGGTTGTCACAAGACAGATGAGTGTGCTGGCTGCTCCATAATCTAGAGGTAGCTGCAAAATGTAGCATAGTCGCTTTTGGGTACCAAAAACACAATTCCAAGCCCAGGAAAACGAATCACTGTCATTTGATGGCAATCTCTAGACTAAACATGCTTGCTAAAAAAAATATCTGAAATTAGATGTCACTATTAAACACAATGTAAGAACAGTGATGAACGAGAAAATGAATAACCCTTCATTTAAAGCCTTTATTACCAATGGTACCATGATTTGTAAAACTCTATGGATGTCCTTCCTTCCTTCCTTCCTTCCTTCCTTCCTTCCTTCCTTCCTTCCT
>NW_021604576.1:20395144-20409194 GCF_004785775.1 Grammomys surdaster
CCTTCCTTCCTTCCTTCCTTCCTTCCTTCCTTCCTTCCTTCCTTCCTCCCTCCCTCCCTCCCTCCCTCCCTCCCTCCCTCCCTTCCTTCCTTCCTTCCTGCTCTGACCTCCTCTTCCTCCTCCTTCTTCCGTTTCTCCCTTTCCCTCCCCACTCCCATCTCTGGTTTTTATGTAGCAAGGGTGGTTTCAAGTTCACTGTGCAGCTGAGGCTGACCTGTAATTCATGATCCTCCTATGCCCATCTCCCAAGTGTCACTTTCACTCCCATGGCAAACAATTGATATCCCACACAGGGCTGAGACTTCCCTTGTGGGCCTGGGCAGTTGGGAGGTATATGTCTAGTGAAGCATAAAAATGATTTCAAGGCCAGTAGGACAGCTCATGGTGTAAAGGGGCTTGCCACTAAGCCAGACAACGTGAGTTCTATCCCCAGGACCCACAAGAAGGAAGGAGAGGACTAGGTTCTGACTTCTGCAAGTAAGGTCTTCACACACGTCACACACCTCTCCTTTTCCCTCTCCGTCTCCCTCCCTCTTCCCTCTCTCCCTCCCTCCCTCCCTCTCTCTCTCTCTCTCTCTCTCTCTCTCTCTGTCACACACACACACACACACACACACACACACACACACACACACACACGAGTAAATTAAAAAACTATAAAAGATTTTAAAGTGATGTCAACTGTAAGGGAATTGTGTGTGTTATATGTGTTTCTATGTGTACATTCATATGGAGGCCAAAGGTCACGATTAAGAATCTCTTCAGTCACTTCCAACCTTATTTTCTGAGACAGGTCTTTCACTGAATTAAATGCTCATGAGTCTGGCCAGAGAGCTTCAAGGATCTAGCTGTCTTGTCCCATTCCCTTGCCAGTACTGAGGTGACAGTTATGTGCCACCGTGCTCCACCTTTTAAACGGGTGATGGGGATGGGAACTCAGGTCTTCCTGTTTTCACAGAAAGCATGGTGCTAATTGAGCCACTTTCTGGTCCCAAATGTATCAAACGTTTCTAAGATTAATCTTTCTTAAATTGATTTGGGAAGATGTGCTTAAAACAAACCAGATAGTTCTGCTGCAACATTTTAATGCAAGATGGATGTAGAAATCTTCTGCAATCTACAAAACCCAGCACAGCATGATGCCATGCCCTGTAGGGAGAAGAGAGAATTTCTCACATCGAAGTCATTGCTTATCAGACCAGGATGCCTTTATTGGAGAGTTCTTGAGAATACCATCCCCAGGCCAGCAGTAGAAGAGTCCCACCCTACCTCCCACTCCACATAGGGTCATCACACTGTCACCTTTGCCAAAAAGAAAATCTAAAAAAAATGAAGGATACACCAAGCAGGAAGACTTGGTGACAAGTCAGAGAGAACAGAGGAAAAAACTCAACACTTAGAAAGACTTAAAAATTCACTTCTAAGCTCTGCCTCTTGCTGCCTGAGCATTTGGGCATCGTTTTTAATAACTGATTTGTCTTCATTTCCCACCTATAAAATAAGGATGGCCATCATCATTGTAGTGATGACTTTATAGAAGGTACTAAAATGTCTCATCTGGAATACTTTCGTATGACTGTATAGTCTACTAAGAAACTTCTAGGACCGGAGATAAGATGTGAGACGGAGCTGTTAAGAGGCTGCTTGCTGCTCACCCCCAGTGTTTGTAGCATACCTCCTCTCTTCCTTTAGATGCTGATGGCATTTATTTCATTAGAGAGGGTCTTGGCATCTGTGAACCTGCGTCTGAAGTGGAAGTTCTGCTTAGCTTATCACAAAATGTTCAAATCCAAGAGGGTACTTGGCACACCTGTTTAAATGCTGCTCAGATCTTTCTGATTTTTTAGTATGTCTCACTAACTTTCTCAAAGTAAATACAGGTTAGAACAGAGACAAGTGATGTGTCAGGTGTACAAAGGACAGGAGAGGGCAACACTGGAGCCACGATTAGTTCCATGACAATGACATTCCGATGTTAATTGTGTTTGGAGCTGTGCAAAGTGGACCTGGCAGAGGGAGGCATGTAGATAAACACCATCCCACAAACAGCCCCCAGCAAGGCTCTCCAAGGAATCTGATGAAATAATGTTTTGTTTGCATTTAGTGTTTTGTTCTCAAGCACGGTTTTATATTGTCTGTCACGTTACTATTCACAACCTTACAATCACAATCACAGTTTAAGTCTTAGATACTTATTTGTTCAAGATTACCCAGTCTGTCAATGCACAGGCAGACTAGAAAGTCTTTGGAAATCCATAGTCTAAAGTCTATAGCACTATGCTAAGCCCCTCTGCAACACCCCCCCCCCACACACACACACTAAATAAAACAGAAGGAAGAGCTTAAGACTCATAAGCTGTCAGAGGAGGAGGCTCTATTTGCTACCTTCTGTCCATCTGAAATGCAGTTGGCCACTTCAGGCTCATAGTTTACTTCTGTGAGGGGAGAAAATAAAAGCTTCATGGAATACTTGGTTCATTGATTCCTGCAGAAATGGCATTCTTGCCTTCTGTGGCGGGGGACTTTCTATCCTGGAGTGTCTCTCAGAATGAGCAGGCCACTGTGCTCCCTGAAGGGATAGATACCCTCCCTCTTCAGCACATCTGCTGAATCAGACAGAGAGCAGTAGCCCAGCATCCTGTCATCAGGCCTCCCTCATGATAAGTCTGGTGAGTGCTTCTGGAAGCTGCTTTGTTAAAGCTTAGTTTATTAGTCACCACCAAGAGCTAATAAAACATGTCAGGAAGTCTCTGCGAGCTGTCAAAACAGTTCCAAAGGTCACTGCCAACACTCCGGACTTCAATGACTTTTTTAAAGGGAAAGAAAACAAAAGCAGAGAGCCGGGATTTCAAAACAGAGTGGTGATCACAAATGGGCTATAGGGGCTGACAGATCCATCCCATGGCAGCCATGGTCCAGGAGTCAGGAAGGAAAGATCTGGAAACCTCAATGTGGCAGCCAGGACAGTGGGCAGAGAAAGCAGGACATCGAAGGTGTGATCACAAATGAACTTACAGTCATCCCTCAGTATCATAGGGGACCTCTGCAGATCCCAAAGGCCAGTGCTACTCAGCATTTTATGAAATGGCATCTGATCTGCACGAAGATCCTCCTATGTACTTCAAGTCACCCCTATATCATGTATAATACCTAATGTAATGCAAAAGTTATGCAAATAGCCATGTTGTTTAAGGAGAAATAACTGTGTATATTCATACAGGTGTAGCTATTATTGATATAAGCGTATTCTACTCCATGATCGGGTGAATGTACTGATGCAGAGAGCTGTCTTATCTATTTACATTTGGTTGGAAGCCATCTATTAATAACAGTTCTATCTACTTATACTTCCATTGCTTACAATAAGCTCCTTTATAAGCAATAGAGTATGAGGCACATAAGGGATTAATTTCGGATTAAGCACAGTGTATCAGGTATTCTTAATATATGACCTTGTATATTATACAGTTCAATTTTTTTCATTTTGTTTTCTGTATATGAATGTTCTGTTGCATGTATGTAGCCTCACAAAGGCCGTGGGGGATTGGAAGCACAGAAATGGTGTGGTAGTGACCCGCCAGTGGGAACTTAGCAAGTTGGGTGGTGAGATTCTGGAGCTCCAGTCAGTGTTGAGCTTAGTGTGTGAACATGGCGGCAGAGCCGGGAAGCTAAGCCGCTACCTCTTTTTTAAAACCTCCCGCTACACATGTATGTCTATGCACCATGTGAACACAGTGTCCGAGAATGCCAGAAGAGGATGTTGGATCTACTGGGACTTGAGTTACCAACAGTTGTGAGCCACTAAATGGGTGTTGGGAATTGAACCTGAGTCCTCTGGAAAAGGAGCCAGTATTTCTAACTGCTGACTCGGGTCTGCAGCTCCATAGCTTAATTTTTTAAAGTAGAAAAACCAGAGTACAGGGTTACTGGAGCACCCAGGGCAGAGTAATGAATTTAGTTGAATTTATTTCATTTTCCTGATTTTTGTTTCCTTTCTCCAAAATAGTAAACTATACTTTTCCAACTCAAAAGTTATGTTATGGACATGAATATATCAAGAGGAGCCAATTCTCTTATTTGTTCCAGAAATGTTTTTCTTGTATATTTTTTGGTATTCAATGCTTGTCTTAGGGTTTTGCTGCTGTGAACAGACACCATTACCAGGGCAACATTATAAGGACAATACTTAATTGGGGCTGGCTTACAGGTTCAGAGGTTCAGTCCATTATCATCAAGGCAGGAACATGGCAGTGTCCAGGCAGGCATGGGGCAGGCAGAGCTGAGAGTTCTACATCTTTATCTGAAGGCTGCTAGCAGAAGACTGACTTCCAGGCAGCTAGGATGAGGGGCTTATAGCCACACCCACAGGGACACACCTACTCCAACAAGGCCACACCTACTTTAACAGGACCACACCTCCTAATTGTGCCACTCCCTAGATGGAATTTATACAAACCATCACAGCGCTCCTCCCCTCTCTTCCTCTCCTCCTACTTTTCATCCTTCTGCTATTGGAGTTTCAGCAAGCACACCCATTGTTCCCACAGTCACTTGAACAGATTCCAGCTCTCACACTTAAAGTCACTCTTGGATTGATGCATCTTCTTCCTCTTCAGATGGCCAGCCATTACTGCTGGCTGCCACAGAACCCTACCTAACCTTCATCTTCTCTTTTACTTCCTTTAGTCATACTTGAGTTCTCCATGGGAGGCTTCTGTATAACTCATTGACCACCTTCTAACAAACCTAACCTCCCTCTCCACCAAACATGGCAGACCTCATCCATTCTGAGTGAGGATATCACCCTTCTTTTTATTAGGTTCAGCTGTCCTAACCAGCACAGTGGTTCCATGAAACTCAGGTAAACTTAAGGTAGCCTGGTTTTGTTCTGAGCAATGTGAGCATGAACTCCCTAAGCCTTGGAGACTTGGCTATCTTAGCAGAAAAGCAGTAATGCATCTGTATCAATACCCTACATTTTAGAGGGAGGAAGAGCCTTGATGGCTTGTGTGAGGCTGAACTGCCAGGTAAGGGTCAGGATAGACTCTCCTAACCCTTGATAAGGTACCGCCATCATTACATTAAGCAGCTTATAAAAATATGGTATTAAACTAAACAGATTTTCCTTGTGAAGCATGAAAAAACAGTGATTTTATAGAAATAGTTTCTTACTAAAAATGTCTGTAAGTTCTCCAAAGTAAAATGAATTTAGAGAGGAAAGGAGTTCAGGAAGAGGGCAGAACATTGTGGGAAAGTCTGATACTATTTCCCTGCAGAGCTAAGACCCTCACTGATGAATTCCCAGTCACTGTAGGCTATGATGAGACACTAAGACTACGGGACTCAAGGAAACAGGACAGGTGGGATCAAGACTGTCATATTAGTAGTTCCTCCTAATTTAAGGCTTTTCCTTTCTTCTGTCAAGTCATGGAATAGAGTTCATACATACTTCAGGGAGCCATTCCCCAGTAAATGTGAGTTAGGAACGAAAAAAGCAGCTGTACCCACCATAGAGCACAAACAATACATTAAAAGGAATGAGACAACACCACCTTGAGTTTTGTCACGTTTCATTGATTCTGAATTTATTCAACAACATTGCCACCCTCTGCTCTGAGCAGTAGACTCTGCAGGCTGACACATCCCTTCCTCTATAAAGTATACTTCTGTCATAGCTTCTGGAACCCCAGAAGACTCTCATAATGATAAAATATGCTTTTACTTGCGGATCAATAAGTTCATGATTAGATATTTCATAATCCATTGTAATTCCTGTTTACAAATGGAAGGACATAGATGCTGGGTACTTCCAATATGCTAGAGAGCTTATCAAACCAGCTCAGCTTGTTCTCCAGGCTCAGCAAATAGTTCTCCAGACAAGGGGCCTTTAGGTAAGGCTTCTTCCCCATAGCCAATCCACACGTGGGGCAGACAATTGTCACGTGAGAGGCTGTCCTACACTGCATCCATTAGCACCCATTAGAAGCTCAGGGCACTCTCCAAAGATGATAGGAAAAGAGCCTTAGACAATGCTAGTCATTGCAAAGTCACTTTCAGAGACTTGGTGCTTTAGGCCACCCACTGACTGCTAATGAACAAGTCCTCTATTTTTGGCCAGTAATCAAGAGGTTAATTTTATGGCACACTCCTGCCTATCCTGAAGATCACCCTGTGGGTTAGCTGGAAATTACACAGATCCCCCCGCCCCACCCCCAGGAGGTGCTCTCCTAATATCCTCACTTCATTGCTGAGAAACAGAAGCCAATGTCATCAAGTGAGACAGAGATAAATGTGTCTCCTTAAACATCCCCATCCCACCCCGTCTGCCATCTGGACAGTATGGCTCACCACCTACCTCATCTGCTGCCTTCTTCCTTGGCAGAGTTTGACTCAGAGGGCTTCCCTGCCCAGAGAAAAAGAACTAACCAGAGGTAGACTAAGTACAGCCTTGAGCCTCATGAAAATGAAGATGGTAATTGTGACCTTAAGGTTATTGCTCATAGCAGAAGGACATGGCAAACATAAATACTTAGTACAGTACAGGTGTGCATAGTCAATATGACAGCCTTCATTCCCATCCACAGGGAGTCTCAATGGGGGTGGGGGGCATGATCTAAGTAGAAAGTCAAGATGAAGTTGAAAAGCGCTGAAGGGCCAGTGTAGCAGGACATGCAGAGGCTGGTTGATCCTCACTGAGTTTGAGGCTAGCATGTTCTACATACCAACTTCCAGGGCAGCAAGAACTACATAGTGAGGACTCTGCCTTTTATTAAAAAAAAAAAATTGGAAATATCACCACCCCCACCCCCACCGCCTCTGCAGTGGAAGAACAGAGAACAGCTGGTCAGAGGAGGACTAAAGTATCTTAGAAGATCTTAATAAGTACTATGTAACACCCCAAATAAAGAATAAACAGCCAGTAAACACTGTGGTACCTTTTCAAAGTCATGAGTGAGTGATCTCAATTAAGAGAATGTAGTGGCAAGTTCAAAACGTGCATAAAAGTCTCCAACTTTCACCTCAGAGCCCCCATCCTTAGCTCTCTGAATGGAACAGTATGATATTACTGAGAGTCAACTGGTTTTCGTTAGTTTTTTTTGTTGGTTGGCTGGTTGGTGTATTCGTGCACATATGCACTCTTGCAAAATGGTGATTTCTTAAGAGTTCTGTCTAAATTTAGGGGAGGAAATGGAATCTTTAAAATATTTAAAAGTCTTCAATTGAGGTCAAATAATTGAATCCTAACTGTGGGAGGGGACTGTAAGGAAAACCGAAAGTCCACAGGAGGTCAGTTATTATAACTTGCAACAATTCCATTCTCCCTCATCTTCCCATCATAAACCCATGATACAAACTTAGAGAGTCCCAAAAGACACCAAAAGCCAAAGAGGCAGGGGCTTTATCTCAACTCCCAGCAGGGCTCTGAATTAAGCATAGGGAGAAGGGACACCCCATCTGCTAATTAGCTATTAAACAAGACGGGATGCATATGTCACACTGAGCAAGACAACGGAGCAGCACAAAGCAGCAGGTGGAAATGTGAGCCCACTCATTATGGACCAGGTGCCCGTTGTTACCCCCAGCTCACTCCTACCTAGCTTTCCTGTTGGGGAAAAGAAAGAACTGGGAAGGAAGTCACACTCCTGGGAGCTTGGCCGGGAGGCAAAAATCACTGAAGGACTGTTCCAGAGTATTTTATTTGACAACTGTATCCACACTGATGTTGTTCAGAGAACCTTCTGGAAATACAAATTTTGGAAACTACCTTGTGGGCCTTTTTAAACCTACCCACCCATCAAAAGGACAGAATAAACACTCCTAAATTTGTAGACTCGATCTTATCCCTTCCCCAAGCCTCAGGCTTCCTTAACCGACAGCCAACAGATCTTCCCAGGTCTTCGTATCTTAAGCATATCAAATTTGTTATGTCCCAAAACAAAAACGTATCTCTTGACTTTGCCACTCCCAGATTTCAAGGTGACTCAAGTGTTTACCAGCTTTCCCAGGAACAGATGGGAAAGTGCTCCCATCCTCAGACTGTCTGTAGCATGAGCCTAACTTGTGGATGGCTGTCTGCCATGGTGGGTGAAAGAGATGGCCAGGCTGGGTGCAGAGATAACCTTCTCGATGCTATAGGGAGTGACTCTATACAGGCACTTCTCTCATCTGCCTCCTTTTGCTTATTGTGGCAATTTTACCTTACCTACTTGGGACTTACATGTGACCAGTAACAAATCTACACTGCTGGATAAGTCATGATGGCACAGCACCCTAAAAGCGGTGATGAGGCAGAGGTGGAACTGAGGCCAAGCATCTCAAGGGTGGGGGCTGAGAGCTCTTTTCTTCCTCTGGACCATGTGATCTCACTTCTGAGCACTATCCCAGTCCCTGAAGTCTTGTTTTCTTTCTCATTCCTTGAGGCTACACTCTCTTTCCATTTGACATGAAGGCAAGCCCCAAATGGCAGTCTCAGCCTAGACTCAATCACTTCCTCCAAGCCGTCCACTTCTACAAGAAGACTCAGGTCTTCTTCTGGGTGGCATGTAAGTCACATGGCAGAAGCCAACCTACTGGTTGGCCTATCTCATGACAGGTTGGTCGGATCTCAGGGACAGAACAATCACTTGAGACTCTGAGCATAGACAAGCAGATAATCTTGGAGGAGTCACTGTCAGCAAACTGCCCAAATATCTCTAAAGGAGTATGTCCCCTTCACCCTATCAGGGAACCTGCCATACACATCTTTTTCTCACCCTTACCCCTGGCAGCTCTCCCGCCTTTCCATTCTGCTACCATACAAGAGCCAAACATAACACATCGAGATGCCGAAAACTAAACCATCTTAATGCAGTAATGAGAAATTAAAACCACTAAAGGAACTTCAAAGCAAGGGAAGCAAAGGCAAACGTATGGGTAAGGTGCACAGTGAACATACAACCTAGTGCCTATCTGATAACAGACTTGGAAATATGAGCAACACAATACTTCTGGGAGGCAAACTTTCATCAGTGACATCACAGAGCAGGTGGGCACTACGCTCGTCCAGCTTCCTCTGCTCCGTTCCAGCAGCCTGGTCTGTAATGTTCAGGTGCTGCTGTATTGTGAATAGGGTCAATTCGTCACTCTGGACTCAGAACCAGCGAAAGGTCACCCAGCTTCTGTGCCAGTTTTTTCATCTATAGAATGGATATGATAAGAACTCTGCAGGGAAAAAAAAAAAGAACTCTGCAGGGTTCTTGGGAATATTATCAGTGAATTTATAAAGCATATATTCTGGTATCTGGCATGTGGAGGTTGTCAACAAACAGGAACTACTAGGTTGAATCATATTATGATGATATTTTGGTAGGTCAAACTAATATTATATATCCTTCTGTTAGAGGAATTATCATTTTTATTATTGGCATATCTGTATGTGCTTCTCCCTCTAAAGAGTGTGCTCTTTGACAGCAGGGACTCTGCTGGTCTCATCTCTCACACAGGGCCTGGCACAGACTTGGCAGATAGTAGGTTCACTATATTTGCTAAATGAATCCATGTTATACTATTAGGAAGCTGGTGATGATGGTGGTATTGCTGACAATATAGTCCTTTACCTCATTATCTGGAATACATTATCGAACAATTACTATCTTAAGGGAGTGGATAAGCAATGGAATGAATACATTTTCAGACCATACAGGAAGTCCAAAGAAACCACCAAGTCGATGAAAACTGCTATGAGCCTGCTTTTATTGTTTTTTTTTTTTTTCCGCCCCCCCCCCCCCCAGGATAGGGTTTCACTGTGTAGCTCTGGTTGTCCTGGATTTTGCTCTGTAGACCAGGCTGGCCTCAAACTCAGAGATCCACCTATCTCTGCCTCCCAAGTGCTGGAATTAAAGGCGTGCATCACGACCATCCAGCTTTGAGCCAGTTTTTTTGTTTATTGCCACCAGTGACCTGCCTTCATTTTTACCATTCTAGAAGGCTGTTTGGTGTTAGGTGAAAGTATCAGAGTTCCTTTAGTCCCATGGGCCCTCCAAGTAAATGAATGACATGGTGACAAGCCAGAACAGTATGGGGTTGTAGTGTTAACTATAGTCTGCCTAGGGACAACCAACAGCTGGCAACCGTGCAAGAAGCTTTGTACAGGAACTCTCCTAAGGTACTGTGTGTAGCTCATGACACGTGTCATGCTTTGTTTTAAGGACCTGTGAGGTTGTCTCCCTGAGTCAAGAAGGTTCTAAAAATGAAAATAAATAAAAGATCCTGTATATGACTACCAGGGAACTAAGTGAGGCTCATGAGCATGGATTTAGCAAGAAGACAGAAAACTCAGGACAGAATTACAGAGAAAGGGAAGACTTAGTCCTCCTGTATAAAACTTTGACATTTCAAGTAATGGCTGGTCTCTGTGTTTTAGAATAAAGTCAGACTTAAAGGATGGGCAAGTGCTGTCTAGTTTTGACAGCCTATGAGGAAATGAACAACATGAAAACGCAAAACATTCATTTAAGAGAGAAGCATTTACTTTAAGCAACTTAAGCTTGAGTGGTGATAAATTTATATACACAGGGAAAAGGGGAAAGGAAAGAATTCTCCAGGCCATAAACACTCAGGGAAGTGGCCTCCACTATGGCTCAATACATAGCCCGTGGGATATGTAACAGGTCAGCGAAAGAGACAGGTAACCTGTACATTGCCATTTTGAGTTTAGAGCTCAAAATAGAGCATCAGGGAAAGAGACAGACGAGGGTGTTGTGATTTCTCATAGCACTGTAGCTGGTCTTTTCTACTCAAGCTACTGTTTACAGCAGCATTACCATAGCATTATAATTATGGGGTTTGCTCAGTCACAAAGGTCTGAGCTTCCATCACAGGGAAAGGAGACAAGTTACTTAGGCATGCCCTGAGTCTTTCACACTCACTCAATAATGGAAATCTAGTAGCCAAAACAGCACCCCCCAGGCACAGAGAGTTTGAGGACTTGAAGTTCTCATCTTCCTCCCACTTTGCTCAGAGAAGTGAGGGTCTGGGGCTCCAGTCCTGAGCAGCCATCAGCATGGAGCTCCACCTTCTCCAGGGAACACCACAGGTCTCCTCTCCTTTCAGATCATGAAACCAGAGTTCAAGGACCTCAAAAAGAGGCCACTCTGGGACTGAAAAGTTGGCAGAGACTTCAGGGGGTGTTGCTGGCAAGACATGGCTATTTATGACCAATATCGTTTCCTGTCCCCTTCATGCCCCATACCCTATCCTGCTTTCCCTCTGGCTCATAACCTTGAAACTTACACACTACATTCTTTGACAGCTATTTTATCTCTAGGGTTTAGGACCTGGGCCCTGAGATGCAGCCCCCACACCCTGACTTCCCCTTGTTGGTACCCTCAGTGCGTGTTCACAGACACTTCCATCTCTATACACTCTTGCTGGACACTGGTCTTGGTATACAGTACCACATCAGCAGCTCATAGTAACTAACCATGGTACTTCTGAAAGAATACAGTGAGCAGAGAAGAGTCTTCTAGACTTCTCTCTTTATCCCATGAAAGCTTCACAGAAAAATATAGTACCGATGACTCAACATCTGGAATAATACGTATATGGTTTCTGAAATGGCTCAGAATATTCGGCCAAGTTGAAGAGACAGAGAAACTGGAGATAAAAACAGAATCTTCCTTCTCAAAGAAATTTGTTCCAGACCATTCAACATCTAGTCAGTAGATACACAGTAGATCAAAATCAGGACTTAGTCTTGGTTGGTACTGAATACTCCAGAATCTACATTTCTATACCTAGTTATATGGACTTTCCATCAATATCTGACCAGAGGGGAAAACAGAGCCTTGCCTTCTTGAAGTTAACCTCGTTTTATAAGCAGAATATTAACAGCCCACTGACATTTAAGGTTAGATGAAGGCTATTTTCCCAGTAAGAAAGTGGTATCTGTATCCACAGGCCCACCACTAGGCACCAGTCCCTCACTAATCTTGATGTAGTGTCCTTCACTCATGAACCTCCCTGTGCCTGTTCTGGTTCAGGTCCTGCTAGCTGGGCAACTAGAGACTGAGAAGAGGTTTCCTGAATCTCCTCACTCTGCACTTCCTCCAGTAAGGTTGCCAGGGAGCAACTGGCTCCAGGATGCTCTTGGCTTAATAAGTTTTTGTAGTGTTTCCCCTTCCTTCCTGCTACAAAGCCCTAGCTTAGTACGAAAGTTCCCCCAGATTCCTGAGCCAGTATACTGTCTCCCAGATCTCTCCACCATGCTGCAGAGCCATGCTCAGCACAGACCTGCTGACACACAACAAGTAACTGGGTGGTATTGCACACATAATCCTCAGAGTGTCCCAGCAGATAACATTACTCTTATTCCTATGCTACAACTGAGGTTATTCACTTTTAAGTCAGCTTATACAGGGAGGGAGTGATGGGCTGGAGTTTGTATAGTCAACAGATTTTAACTTCTTACTATGGCCAATCAGGAAACTTTCATGATACCATAGCCTAAGATGTGTTCCCATGTAAAGTTCACTCCCCACTGGGGCTTGAATTCAAAGCTGCTTGACCTCAGAGCTGGGCAAATCACACAGAAAGAAATGCTTTAGTGTTTGAAATTGTGGGGTCTGTGAAGATGGCTCAATGGGTAAAGCACATGCGTTATGGAAATGTGAAGATCTGAGTTTAGGCTTCTCGAGCCCAGAGATAGATGCAGTAACAGCATCTGTCTGTAATCCCAGTGCTTCTCTGGCTGGATGAAAAGTGCAGACAAGAGAATCCCTGGGTTACAGGATGGCTGGTCCAGACTGTAGCAGGAACAACAGAAATCTTCCTTCAAGATGGAAGGTGACGACCCATACCTGGGGTTTCCCTCCAACCTCCATGTGTACACTGTGGCAAGTGCATATCCATATTTTCACACACACACACACACACACACACACACACACACACACACACACACACACACAAGCACGCACACATGTCCAAAGAGAGAGAAAAAAGTTTGAAAGTAATTGCGATGAGATATCAGTCCATATTTATTAGGATAGTTAAAAGAAAAGGCATATAACTATTGGCAAAACTGTGGGGAGTTATAATCCTATGCATGGTATATATACTGATGTAACATGAAAAATAGCTTGGCAGTTCCTCAAAAAAAAATCAAATACAGAAGAATTGTATGTTCCAGTAGTTCCACCTCTAGATATAAGCTCAAAAGTACAATAAATAAATAAAACAAAACAAAACCAAAACAAAAGTGGGGACATGAACATATGTTTGCATATCAAATAGTCAGTGATTTACCCACAATTGCCTACAGGCGGAAATATTCAAGTATCCATCAACAGATGAATACACAAGCAAAGGTGTGGTACAGGCACACAATAAAATATCACCCAGTCATAAAAAGGAAGGGCATTTTGACACTTGCTACAACTTGGAGGAGCTTTAAAATAATCATAGTAAGTAAATAAGCCAGACACAATAGGGATAGATATTGTACGAGTCCTTTGATATGCAGTGTCCAGAACATGCCAAGTTTTGGAGACAGAGAGTAGAGCAGAAATTATCAGGCGTGGAGGAGACAGGGATAAAGAGTGGTTATTGAACAGGTATTAGCTTTCAGTTTGGAGGTGATGAAAACCTTGTAAGAATAGTGGTAATGTCTGAACAACACAGCATTTAACACCGCTCAATTATACTTCTAAAATAGTGTAAATGGCACACCTCATACAAAATATATTTTACAATTAAATAAATGAAAATTTTGATCACAAATGAAATAATCTCAAGAGCAGTTAGCACCCAGCTGTGACATTGACACTTAACTTCAAAATGAACAAATATTTCTTCCCAAGACAGCAAAGTAAAGGTGAGGCTTCCATAGGCTTAGCCTGTTCTTTATCCAGTAGGCCAGTCTTTCACCTCTGAATACTGCCGGTATAGTACAAAAGTAATGGGTACAGCATAAGGATATATGGGAATATCGGAGCTAGCAAATCCAGACATCTGGTTCAACTTTTAAATGTGCTTATAAGAAAATTGTTCCTGGCTAGGAAAATGCTTAGCA
>NW_021604576.1:20414194-20451804 GCF_004785775.1 Grammomys surdaster
TATAGAGTGAAGTATGGAGTGTAGAGTATAGAGTGTATAGAGTATATAGTTTAGTGTATATAGTGTAGAGTATAGAGTGTAGACTGTAGAGTACAGAGTGTAAAGTGTGAAGTGTAGAGTATAGATATTGTTGTTGGCTTGAAATTCTTTGAAATATTTTTAAGAGTACAATTGGAGGATTGGGGGGTGTGGGGATGGCTCGATCAGCAAACTGCTTGCTGCATAAACATGAGGACCAGAGTTTGATGGTTTGATTCCCAGGACTCACATAAAAACCAGGTGTGGCTTTCATGAGCCAACAGGAAGGCTCTTCCTTATATATGGTGCAAAGAAAACAAAATGCACAAATAGTAAAATAAGTTAATAAGGAGATAAGAAGGAGGAGAGGAAGAGGAACAGGAGGAGGGGAGGAGGAGGAGAAGAAGAAAAAGAAGAAGAGGAAGAAGAAGAAGAGGAGTAGGAAGAAGAAGAGGAAGAAGAGGGAGAATTAGAAGAAGAGGAAGACAAGGAATAAGAGGAGTGTGTTCATGTGTGTGTGCATGCATTTATGTTTGTGTGCTTTAAGGAACTGAAATTATTTTTTTATAAGGCTATACTGGTAGATACATGACCATATACATTTCCCAAAACTCAAACCCATACATCACAAAGAATGAACTCTGTTATAAACTACAGACACTAGCCAACATGATGAGTCAAGCTTTGTTCAGGGCCTATAATTCCATCACTGTGGAGGTAAAGACAGAAGGATCCCTAAGATTCTGGTCAACCAGCCTAATTGGTAAGTTTCAGGTTCAGTGAGATGCTCTGATGCAATATTTAATGTAGAAAGAAATCCAAGAAGAAATTCTGTGTTTATCTCTGACTTAAACATATGCATGCTCATACACACACACACACACACACACACGCATGCACATAGGCAGTTACTTTTGAGATAAATGCATATTTTCCATCTTCCTAAAGTTAAAGGCAGGGCATGGTTTCTCCAGGGTCAACAGTCTGACCAGTAGAAAATGCTTTGTATCTTCCTGATGCGTGCTTGGACTTGCTAAGGTAAAGGAGGATGCCTGGCAGGTCTCTGACCAAGTATATCACACAGGAATCATCACCATACAGAACACTTTTTTTGTTAAAATTAAAAAAGTTGCTTTTTTTTCCTGTTTATAAAAGTAATGATGCCCACTGCAAAAAAAAAAAAAAAATTGGGAAATATAGAAACAAAAATATTTGTTCATGGTCAGCTCAAATAATACTCCATATTTTAAAGGAATCTGCAAAATATTATTATGGTGGCTAAGACTGCATCATATAGATGTTGTATGAGTTGGCACTATGAATAAGAAAGAAAAGCCAGGTAGAAACATGACTGAAGAAAATGTGTTAGGAAATGATTCTCTTGTTCTAAATGCATGGAATTCTTATTATATGGTTTTTATGTTTAAAACAGGTTATTAACCATAAAATATGGTTATTAAATAAGGGAACTATCAACCTTGAACTTGCAGGTTCAAGGAGGGTTCCTAGGAACTGGCTGCCTCTTTCCTGCTCAGTGTGCCTCTGTTGGAGAAAAAGCACATTGTTCTGTCAATCTGCAATCTACAGCTGAGCCTGGGATGGGAGGTGGGGGCTGGGAGGGTGGTACCATTGCTGTGGTGAACTCTAGTACTCTTTGTGTAAGTCTCATAGAAGGTTCACAAGTCCTGAGAAAAAGAATCGCATAAAGCCAGCATCCAGTCGGGCGGTGGTGGTGCACACCTTTAATCCCAGCACTTGGAAGGCAGAGACAGGTGGATTTCTGAGTTCGAGAGGTCAAGGCTAGCCTGGTCTACAGAGTGAGTTCCAGGACAGCCAGGGCTACACAGAGAAACCCTGTCTCGAAAAAAAAAAAAAAAAAAAAAAAAGACAGCATCCAGTATTTTCAGAAAGGTGCTTATAGACCTGTACTAACCTCTGAGGATTACAGTGTGATGATCAGAGGCCAGTGTGAAGCCTCACATAGACAAGAGAGCCTGGAGGTTCATCAGAAGACACATGGAACCTATTTAGACTTCCATATTGTCTATGTTTCCTAGTTGCTTTCTGTAGGTATTTGGCAGAGGTTTTTAAACATCTGAAGGAACATAAAGAAAATGTGCTCAATGAACCAACAATTTTTGTTGGTTGTTGGTTGTTGGTTGTTGAATGAGCTCTATTGTAAACCATAGACACTATTTCTCATGAAGAGTCATTTTGCTTAGTAATTGTAACAAACATACCACACCAGTGCAACAGGATTTTACCTGGGGGGAGGCATAGGGAAATTCTACACTACCCACTTGCTTTTCTTTTTCTGAAGACCTAAACCTTCTCTACAAAAAATCTACTAATTGAATAAGAAAAGGGAACTGCTTATAATTGCCAAATCATTTATTCCTAGTGGCATTTTACGCTGTCATAACAAACTGAACAAAACAATTCACACCATGTGTGGTAAGATAACATGGAATTCAATGATCATTTTTGTAAAGAGCCAGCCCTATCTAGAGATCTTCTGTTTTGATTAAAAAGACACCAAAAGGTGGGCGTGGAAGTGGTGGTACCAACCTGCTTTTAAGACCACCACAAAGGAGGCAGAGGCAGGTTGAGCTCTGTGATTTCGAGGCCAGTGTGGTCTACATAGTGAAGATTGTAGTGAGCCAGAGATACATATAGAGAGCCCACCAAACCGAACCGAACCGAACCGAACCGAACCGAACCAAACCAAACCAAACCAAGGCAAACCAAAAGCAATTAAAAAGGTAGGACAGCATAACCACCCACCCAGTGTGGTAGATATAGGGAAAAGTCAGGCTTCTTGGGCTCCTTATGTGGAGGGAACAGAACCATCTTAAAACTTCCTGGCTGGAGTCTCACAATGGGTGCAGGAATCCCACTATAACTTCTGGTTTCCCCAGACTTCAAGAGCCAGCGTTCACACAATGACCCATGCCTATCACTCTATGTCAGGAAACACTGGAATTTATCTTTTGTCCTTTGAATTGTGTTCCTTCTTATACTGGCTGTTTTTTTTGTGTCAACTTGACACAAGCTGGAGTTATCACAGGGAAAGGAGCCTCCCTTGAGGAAATGCCTCCATAAGATCCAGCTGTAAGACATTTTCTCAATTAGTGATCAGGTGGGGAGGGCCCACTGTGGGTGGTGCCATCCCTGGGCTGGTAGTCCTGGGTTCTATAAGAAAGCAAGCTGAGCAAGCCAGGGGAAGCAAGCCAGTAAGTAATATGCCTCCATGGCCTCTGCATCAGCTCCTGCTTCCTGACCTGCTTGAGTTCCAGTCCTGACTTCCTTTGGTGATGAAGGGCAATGTGAAAAGTGTAAGCTGAATAAAGCCTTTCCTCCCCAACTTGCTTCTTGGTCATGATGTTTTGTGCAGGAATACAAACTCTGACTATGACACTTCAGTTTTTCTTCCTTCTTCCCTTCCATCATTCCTTACTTGTTTTGAAACTCAGACTTAAAGCAAGACAGCTAGATTTATAGCTTCTCATCAAAAATGAAGCAAACACTCCTATGTGTTACTCAGGAAAGAACGCAGCCTGTCAGAGCTGAGTGTCTGTGTAGCACCACCTTGGATGGAGATGAACCGAAGGTGGTAACCTATCCTGCCTTAACAGAAATCCTGTTTGTGATCAGTCACACCCAGTCCCTAAGAGTCTATAGCTAAGGACTTCTCATAACCCACTCAAAGACAGAACATCTCCTTTCTCAGTACCACCTGTGCATAGCTGATTGAAGCATGGCCAAGGGGAGGGACCTTTACTCTTTGGAGGGAAGCCCTACAAAAAACTACCTTTAAAGAGTGAGTTTTACAAAGCATAACGTGTACTTCAAATCCAACAGTAATACAATGACTCTATGCCTTTGTAAAACATCTAAAAACCCAATAGCAATAGACAAACAAAAGAAAACAGAAGGGAAACTATTAGCAGGGAAGAAGAAGTCTAAAGAAAGGCAGGAGGGAAACAGGAATAAGGAGACAGTGGCGACAATGTGCATGTTTTCTTTCACACAGAGAATCTAGATTTGATGATACATGCATATTTCCATATATCATGCTTTAAGGTGTGGAGAGGACTAACAGAGAGGAGAAGTGGGCATGGAGATGGGAAGTGGGGAGGAAATAAGCCAAGTTGAATGTAAGAAAAAGTCTTCACATCCATTACTTTGCATTCAAGCCTAAATAATAAAAGGAAAGAGTAGCTTAGAAATGAGTTAGCCATCTTCAGAGCCAGACACCACAAAGCCGTCCAACCATGTAACAGCATTTCTAGCCTCCATGACCTATATCTCCACCCTACAACCCAAGCAGTGGTCTAAGTGGCAGTCAGTGGTGGCAGAAGAGAGGAGAGAACCTTGCTGTCTCCTTCCTTTCGTTTCTTAGAGACAAGGAGCTGCAAGGTAAATCCTGGCCCAGCAGAGTCACAGGGAGCCAGGGTGGGGTGGGTTGTGTAGAGGGGAGTGGGGCATGGCTTCTTATCTCTGGAATGTTATCATTGTCTTGAGCTGCACTCACTCTAGCCCAGTAGTGACTCTGGGTGCCTTAAAGCGACACTGTCACACCAGGGTGATTAGAACGGTCTTCAAAATGTTGAGTACAAATAAGAGGAAGACACCCCCACTAAGGTTCCCAAAGGATGGTAGAAAACCAAGAGTTAAATTGCATTTGGGTTGGTTCAGTCGAGGAGCTAGTTTAGGCACATCACTAGTGTTGTTTTTAAAGTTTACTCGTGACCATTTAGGAGAGGGTAGATTAGAGAAGGCAAGAGTGACCTTGCAAATAGTTATAAAGCTCCACAGTATTCCAACGGATGACTTTAGCAATGGCAGTGAATTGGGAAGAATTCACTGACACGTGGTAGTTAGCAAGTACAAGCAAATAGGGTTTGAAAGTAGACAGACTGGAAGTGAATTGGGATGGGGGGGGTGGTATTCAGGGCGTCTCCAGGTTTGGGGCCTGAGGAACAGGGCAGAAGATCTCAGTTGTGACTGGTAGGCACTTTTGCAGAGAAGTAAGCTTGGAATAGCAAGGGGGTGGGGGGCTCCTAATAAATCCAGGCTTTAGCAAGTTCCTGAGGCTATTTAAAAACAGTTGCAAACAGCTTTGGTCGCTCTGAGATGTCTCAATGAACAGAAGCCAAATGCAAGAATCTGAGATGTATTCTGAAATATGTGTTGGCTAGAGTTAAGCTTTCATTTAGTTTAGGAACAAGAAAGTCTTCCATAACATCTCCTCACAGTGCTTGGCTCTTCAGGCTGGCCTAGGTTCTAAAGGAGAAATACATGTGATCTTTCTTGCTGCTGTTTTCTGAAGGAAACCCTTGGCTTTCCAAGCTGAATGCTTTTGTCTACCCACAGATGCCAACTTTGGCAAACACCACTAAACGGCTTCAGAAGACCTTGGAGCAGGACTAAATACCCATCATCCTTGGCAACAAGCTGAGAAACGGCATTTGTTTCTCCGTGTTCAGAGTGGAAACATCTGTCTAAAGCCAAAGTTGGCTGAGACCATGGGGGTGGTAGTGTGTGTGGGGGGTGTCGGGAGGGAGTGTTGGTGGTAGTGGTCTGGGGAAGGTGTGTAAACCCAAATCCTTAAACTCAGGGCTGGACAACTGGATGACCTGAAGGCTCCCTAAATGAAGTGAGACTCATATCTTACTTCAAGAGAACTAATTGAAAGATTTGGTTTTTTGAAGACGTCAGAGGTAAATTTCTTGGCTCACACTCTTGAAGCTATATACCCTTCGGCCCCAGATTCGGTAATAAGGAGCCAGTTACACTCAGTGTCTTTCAAAGTGCTGCCTCACTACTTAAATCAGCAACACAAATATTTGGAGAAGCAGTCAGAAGTCAAAGGTCTACGGGAGTTCGAAGCAGCTGCTTGTAGGAACGGCCATTCAGATCTTCAAAATGCGTATCCAAAATAAGAACAAAGTCTTGTGAGAGAGTTTGGCTGGACCCTTGGGTTGTGGATTTACAGAGCCTAGAATGAGGGCAGGGTTGGTGACTGCTTCCCGGTGCAATTTCTAAACACCATGCTGGTGTTCCTCCGGCGGGGGCTAGCAAAGCAGCTCGATTCCCAGAGAAATCATGAGGATTTATGAATTAATACATGTCAGGGTTTTTTGGTTTGAAAATGACTGTAAAAGTATGCAATAGACAAACATTACCAGAGGAGAAGCTAGGTGAATGGAAGGCCACATCCTCTACGCTACGTCACAGCTTATCTCTAAGTCCAAAGGCGCCACAGGGTTGAAAACACAATTTTTAAAAATTAGGAATTGGTTCTGTAGACTCAGGGTTTTTACTCCTATTATTCCTCTATTAAATATTCTTTTGTTCATGAAGGAAAAATTAATGTGATTAATTTTAGGTTTATCTTAAAAATCGAGGACACTGCATTTTATAGCAGATCAAACACACATGCTGGCAGAACACCCTCAACAATGTGCAAAAGGTCCTCATTTTTCAATTCCAAATGGAAGAGTTTCTGGCTTATTCAAAAAGATTTGGTTTTAGAACTAAAAACTTGCAAGGATCGTTTAGTCTATGAAGAGCTACCATACTGAGGAAAACATGTTTCATCATGTTTTGTTCTAAATTGCCAGATGAACCCATACATATCTTAATACAGAGTTTGGGGTGCTCTGTATTTAGCTAATTCATGCAGTCATTATGTTTTATCCTTTGCTACCACCTTGGATTATCCAGAGATAACCCTAAAGGGAGAAACATTTCAATTTTGTTGATATAAGATCTCGTAATGTGTATTACAGGCCCTTACATGCCTCAAACTGAATTTGGGGCTAATAAAATATTCTGAGTGGTAAAAATACTATGCAGCTATATGCCTACACTCATTATCCCAGCACTCAGGAGGCAGCGAGGACTGGTAGTCAGGACCAGCCTGTGCTATCTAGAAAGACAATCTCATAAGAAAGGGCTGGGGGTGTGGTTCAGTGAGGGACAGCACTTGCCTTGCAAGCATGGAGATGTGATTAATTTTAGGTAGGTTTATCTTAAAAAACTATCTGAGCTGGATCCCAGCACCCATGTAAATAGCCTGTTGTAACAACACTCACACCCAGACACCAGAGCGGTTATGTCAGTGTGCGTGGCTATAAGAGGTTCGCTGGGACTTCCTGGCTGTCAGTGTAGCTCCAGGTTCAGCAAGAGACCCTGTCTCTGAATCACTCGGACAGTGCTGGAGAAGTCCACCTAGTATCCTCCTCCCCTGCCCTCCCCTCCACACATTCGCTCACAGCTACACACACATGTGCACAAACAATTCACACACACACATGCACGCACACATGCACACACCAATGAATCATATACAGAGAGTACTGAATTCTGAGTAATTAGGATTCATCAAACTGTATGTGTAAAATTAACGAACCATTTCACTTATGATTTCCTTTAGTGATCTTGAAGGTTCCAAAGATTTTAATCTTGGGAATCTGTTAGCAAGAGGAATCCAGAACGTGGCACATCAGAGAAAAAGCTCCCTTTGGATTCGGCTATGGGCAAATCTGGCAGTAGCACAGTGGCCTCCGGGAACATACAGTCTAATCCTCACACTCGGAGGTTTTTCTTTACAAGTTTAAAATGGCTGGTGCTTAGTTTCTGGGTGTGGTGGGGATGCCAGAGTCTTGACAATAAAGCTACAAATATCCTGCCTATAAAATATACTATTAGCAAATTTGATGTAATTTGAAAGACTTTGTGAAACTCATGGAGTTATTTCTCTCTTCTATAAAACAAATGACAGCGGCCACCATGAGTCTGTGACTATTAGAGGACAGAAGGGAAACTTAGAGGATACAAACCACGCTGTATTCTTTAGCTTCAGTGGACTTTGAAAGTGGGAGAAGAGAGGAAGGAAGAAAGAAACTTTTATTAAGACTTTAGGTTGCTGGGCAGTGGTGGCGCACACCTTTAATCCCAGCACTTGGGAGGCAGAGGCAAGTGGATTTCTGAGTCCGAGGCCAGCCTGGTCTACAGAGTGAGTTCCAGGACAGTCAGTGCTACACAGAGAAATCCTGTCTCGAAAAGCAAAACAAACAAACAAACAAACAAACAAACAAAAAGACTTGAGGCATCTGGTATCGCTTGAGGTATTATGGGGATAGAGAATGGAATTTTAAACAGAAATGGCTGAAACGAAATGACACACTGCTTTACATGGGACAGTTATTTTGAGTGATCTGACTGAAGTTGCTCTACTCATAGCCGCCTAACCCCAGCTCCAGAAATAAGTAATTCTTTTCCCTCAAACGTTCCTCAGAACCGTGTAAGCTTTTCCTGCTGAATCTCCAGGGAAGAAGGAAGTAGCCAGTACTGGGGGCCGTGACAGGCTTATCAAGTGCTCGCCAGGGCTTTCGTTCTGCCACCGATCCCTGACCCTGCGGCCAACTCTAATGACTGAAAACGAACCATGAGCCTTTTATGAAGCCATGCTTCTTTTAAGTGGTGTAGAAATGACTTCCTCTAACAGCTCAAAACCTGCCACGGCGCTTCCTACTCAACTTCAAAATAAAATCCAAAAACTTTACCCCCAGGCCCCTCAAGACTTGACTTCCTCCAACTTTCCCGCTTCCGCACAGCGCTGCAGGAGCTTCCGAAGTTCCTCAAACAGCCTCTCACCTCAGTGTCACCTGAGGGAAGCTGTTCCTCTTTCCTCTGCCCCCAAGAGCTTTCCCAGGCTTTCACTGCGCCCTTCCTAAAGACATTCCGAAGCTGCCCAAGCCACTCCCTGCCACATCTCCAGGATGTTTTTCGTCCCCTGCTGTGTAAGTAACTCCTGGGTTACTTCTTTGCCACAAATCCGCTCCTAATTCGTCTACATTTAACTATGATGCTCTAGACCTCGACTGGGGCATAAATGCAAAGAGAGAGGATTTAGTCTTCATTAGATTTGCTGTGTTCTTAGAAAGTGTTGGAACCTGCCAGGGGCTCCATCTGTTTGTGGAGTAAATTAATGAATAAATATATCGATAAATTACAAATGAAAAGCAGTGAAGAACAAATATTCAATCCAACTTGCAAATAGTATTAATTCTGGTTGCTTGCTTTCTTCTTTTTTTTAAGATTTATTTTTTAGTATTTTTAAAATAAGGTGTATGGGGTTTGTGCGTGTGCGTGTGCGTGTGCGTGCGTGTGCGTGCGTGTGCGTGTGCGTGTGCGTGTGCGTGTGTGTGTGTGTGTGTGTGTGTGAGGTTGGGAACTCAGGGAAGCCAGAGGTATCGGATTATCTTCAGAGCTGTAGTTACAGGTCATGGTGAGATACACCTGATGTGGGTGCTGGAAATCAAACTTGGGCCCTTTGGAAAATTACTACATGCTTTTTTTTTTAACCTCTGGACCATCTTTCCTGTTCCTCCCTTCCTTCTTTTTTTTTTTTTTTTTTTTTTTTTTTTTAATAAGGAAGGAAGGAAGAAAGATTTGAGACCAGAGAGATAGTATTTAAAAGTACTGGCAACATGGCTTACAAATATCTATAACCCCAGTTCCAGGGGAAGCCAACACCCTCTTTTGGCCTCCAATGCACTGCATGCATATGATCCACAGAAATACATGCAGGCAAAACACTCATACATATAAAAAGAAATAATTTTAAAGGGACTTTTAAATATGTTTATTTTTGTGTTTGTGTGAATGAGTTTTCCCATAGTGGACAGAAGATGGTGTTGGATCTCCTGGAATTGGAGTGAGCAGCAGTGGTGAGCCGCCTCATACGGGTGCTAGGAACCGAACTCAGATTCTCTTGACCACAGAGCCACCTCCCTAGTCCCAACGCTGCTCTCTAAGCAAATAACTGGTGGAACAGTGTCTACATCTGCTTCCTTTCCTATTTTTTTCTGAGTTGATTCATTAAATCTTTTCTACATCCAAATAAATTAAGCACACACCATTTCATGCAAAAATTTCATTTGATATGTTCAGTTCAACTTAATATCTTACTTTCTGAGACTTTTACAGTATAGGCATTTTGGAAGGGCAAAATGTAATGTGCCCAACACCTGACTTAATGACAATTCTCAGATTCTGTCAATGTAGTGTGACAGAGGCTAGAATGCGATGCACTGTAGAAGTCAATATAACCAACGTGTCCTGTGGAAGCAGGACAGCTAGAGATGGATTTTATCTCTGTATGTTCAGGCACTTTAAATATTTATCTTGTATCTTGCCAACTATTTCAGGATAGCTATGCCATTTAAGTTTTTCTTGTACCTCTGTGACAGGAATGGATATTAATGATGAATTCTGATAATATTAATGGCTGACAAGATCATACATAGAAGAGCGAGATGTGGTCTTGCACAGGTTGATACATCTATCACTATGTCACCTTGCCTTTAATTTCCAGTTATAAAAATAACTAGGCTGGAAGCATTATAATGGGATTAAAAACTTAAATGATCATTCTTGGAAATTACTTTTCTTTGCCTTGATCTACTTTATTTTATTTTTTTTGGGGGGGGGGATTGCAAGACAGGGGTTTTATGAGGCCCTGGCTGTCTCTGAACTCACTCTGTAGACTAAGCTGGCCTCAAACTCCTAGATCCACCTGCCTGTGCCTCCTGAGTGCTGGGATTAAAGGTGTCCACAATCACCACCTGCCTTTAATTTTTTTTTTCCTTTTTGGTTTTTCAAGACAGGGTTTCTCTGTGTAGTCCTGGCTGTCCTGGAACTCGCTCTGTAGACCAGGGTGGCCTCGAACTCAGAAATCTGCTTGCCGCTGCCTCTCAAGTGCTAGGTTTAAAGGTGTGCGCTACCACCGCCTGGCACCTTTAAAATTTTTTAAAGTGGTATTGTCTATCTGTTTTATTCTGGTAAATAAAGTAAGAAAATAAGGATTAGTCAATTTTCTAGAAAGATGTTGGATACTAGATACGCTATCCATAACAAAGTGAAATGTGAGAATACATGTCTGCAGTTTGATGTATATTTCATGCAGAGAATCAGAAAGAGTACAGGAGTCCTGGGTATCCACAAACTGTCCCAGCCAACAAACACTTCTAGTATTAACTGTGTCTGGGACAAGCCTTACCAGTGCTCAGGGTCAGGCATTTGACTACTTTGTAAACTTAGTTTCTTTACCTATAAATTGAGGGAATATCCTGTTGTGTTGACTTCACATTATAGCCATGGCCATCCAGAGGAAAGAAGAAACTGCCAAGTATTCCAAGTCCTCTCTTAGGATTAATAACTATTAACTATTAATTAACTATTGCAAGTATATATACTAATTTCACCTATTCCGTTAACAGCTTTGTCCTTAAACACATTGTCGGAGCTACAGATGCTTTCTCTTTCTTTTAAAACTTAACGCAAGATTTGTTACTTCTTTCCTCAAGCAAGCAACTGTTGGTAAGACTGTAATTCTAAGTCACTCTTTTTATCAGTCTTGATCTTTGGGAAATACATGAGATACTTAATGTGAAGTAATAAAAGATAAAAGACTATGAGGTTGAATTTATGATTATGTAACTCTACCGATCGCTTTAAAGATTAGTCACAACATATCACATGTGCAGAGAGAGAGAAAGAGAGACAGAGACAGAGACAGAGAGAACAAAGTGAAGTAATTACAAACACAGAGAGCTGGAAGGAAATTGAATCACCAGGACACTTGAGTTTGCTTAGCTTTGCTTGCAGAGTTCCATACTTGTGCAAGCAAGATGGAATTTGCAAGAAGACCCTGGACTAAGTTTGCCAGAAGCAAAGACAGAGTGAGGGCAACAGGCTTCCCTGAAACCAGAACATGGCATTCCAGGGCAAGGAGTGCAGAAAGCACCAGGGCTTGACGTGTCACTACTGTGCAGAAGAGGTTAGCACTCTTCCTTCGTTTGCTCCTCCTACCCTGAGTCTAGTCTCCTGGATAGAAGAGAGTTAATATTCAACAGAAGGAAAATATACAGTATCTGATGTGACCCTAGTATGCAAGCATCTCCAAAGAGCATCTGTTTAAAACTGAGGGAAAGACAAGTATCAGCATGGAGGCACTGTAGACAATTCCCCTGTGGCTAGTGTCAAACATTCCTTAATAGTGACCAGTCTGAAGAGAGATGTCTGCACAGACAAGCAGGATCTTTTATAGCTAGCCACCTCATAGCTTAGTTACTCTAATAGTGCCTTAAGGTCAATCCAAGTTGTCATGTCCTTTGACAAATAAGTGTATAAAAACCAGATTTCCTAACAAACTAGAGCCATAGATTTAATTCATTGTCTTGACTCTTCTTTCTACCCTGTCCCCAGTTCAAACAATTAAAGGGGGCATACAGAATAATAAAGATTCAATTCCTATTTTTCACCTTGTCTTTGATCTACTTCAAGTTTCTTTTTCAGTAATAAGAGATATCTTAGTCACTTTCCTCATTGCTGGAACAAAATACCTGGCAAAGGCAACTTCAGGAAGGACGGTTATCTTGGTTTACAGCTCTAGAGTACAGTCCATCAGACAGTGGCAACAGAAGTTGAGGTTGCTGGTCATACTGTATCTCAGGCAGGAAGCAGAGAGAGATGAATGCTGGTGCTGAGCTTCCCTCTCCTCTACCCTTTTAAAGTCAGTACAAGACTCCAAGTTGTGGAATGAAGCTATCTCCATTTAAGGTGGGCCTTCTCTCTCACTTACATTTTTTTGGAAACACCTGTTGTGAAGCTGTCCCTCCTTAAGTTAAAGTCTTAAGTCTTTGAGTAAAACTTTAAGATATAGAATAGAAAAGGGGGTTAAAGGACAGGACATTTTAAATCAGGATGCTTATTTACACAGAGGGGAAACAATAGGATGTTCTAAGAAGAGAATGAAACACTCTGTCTTGCAAGGAGGCTTATTACAGCTTGAAAACTAGTTAAGACAGGGTAAATTACTGAAAACAACTTCAGGAAGTCCCTGAAACTGACCAGATTCATTAGGTTTCCCCGACTTCTCCAACAGTGTATAAACAGTAAGAACTGCTGTGAAGAATCTCAGACAAGCCTGACCTGGAAGAAGCAGAGACCAGCTGAACTGTCAGAAGCAACTAAGAAGGTGAACTACAGGAAAGATGCTCAGACCAACTGAGTCACTCCAGCTTGTTGATCTGCCTGTAGGCTATACAGTGTACTCCAGGTCTCCAGCTGTGGTGAGCTGTCACACTGTGGCTTTGGCAACGCAGCTGTCTTCGAGTCATTTCTGCTCTTATAAGTAAGTAACCTCTGGCTCCCATTCTGGGAGCAGTAGACATATGTTCATATTCTCCCCAGGTGTAGCGTAGTGTCTCACAACAATACCCTCACAGATGTACCCAGCATCTTGTCTCCAAAACAGTTCTAGAGCTTTTCAGGTAGGAAAACATAACTTATAGAAAATGGATGTCTTGCCGGGCAGTGGTGGTGCATGCCTTTAATCCCAGCACTTGGAAGGCAGAGGCAGGTGGATTTCTGAGTTCGAGGCAAGCCTGGTCTACAGAGTGAGTTCAGAACTACACAGAACTACCCTGTCTCAAACAAAACAAAACAAAACAAGCTTGAAAGAAAATGGATGTTTTTAGATGTCAGTCTACCTGTCTGAATTAATTTCTCATTATGCCATGAGAAAGCCTCCAAGAGGTTGACCTACTCTCTCCCTTGTATTTTTGGTTCGGTCTTTTCTCCCCTGGATGTGGTCACGTTCTTACCAGGCTTGCTAACTTTGGCTTCACAATGCCTATTAAAATTGGCTGTTACATCCTTGGATCTGGCCAGAGCCCAGCCTAGCAGGTCTAGCTCCACCAAATGATTCCCATTATATTTTCATTCCTGGTTCAATCCAATTTACTATGATGTGGATGACAGTAGGTACAATTCCTTTCTTGATGCAGCCACTGCCAAGTGAGTAGTCATTCTATATGATTATAGTCTCATTTATACAGGAAATACTGAGGAGCTACCACACACCACTGCCAAAAGGACAAACCAATGTTAAGGAGCTGTTCATCTAGCAAATCATTGCTTCTTACATTTAACGGGCATAGGGTCTCCAGAAGGGAGTGTCAAAATGCAGTTTCTTTTCTCATAAATAATCTGAGGTGGGGCTTCCAGTCTTCCAGTTGATCACAATGTAATCATACTAGAAGTAGAAAGTACTGCACGGGTAGGTAGAAAGAGGTGAGTGTGGCCACACAGGGAAACTAGCTGCGAGCCAAGGGATGAGCAAGAGTCAGTCAGAACTGAAGGACTACGTCTGTTTGGAGACATGAAGGGTAGCAGAGGCAAAAGATAAACAAAGTGAAGTGTCATTTCCATTTACCCAAGTCCCAAATCCCGAACTGAAGGAAGCATTTTATGATGACTTATTACCAGGGAGTATGATAAATTATTAGAGGCAATGGCTGCAAAATGCATCCCAAATAGCTGCCTGTTAGGCACTAAGATTCTCAGTGCTGTCCAAGGGTCCCATGGCCACCCCCTTCCTCCATTAGTTCAATGCACTAAACTCAAGGGGATCATGGAAGCCAGGACAATGCTAATCAGTGCAGATAAAGAACTGTGTGGGCTGTTTTGAACCCTGACACTTGGGAGCGTTGCCAAACTGGTCAACACAAAAAGTCTTAGGAATGTTGGGGCTGTGGGTCCCCTGACCCTTCATGGAACAGGACAGTATAGCTAAATTCAAGTGTTTTAGATGAAGGAAATGAAACAGGACATCCTGTTCACTTTTAAGTTTTTGTTCTTGTTTCATATATGTATCAGGAATTCCAAGTGGCAAAGTCTGTATAGGATGGCCATGATCTTTGGAGGCACCAATATTTAATTTCTATTATGGATGTCATGACATACAGGGAAAAGCCCAAATTAAGACCTCTGTGCCAGGCTGGCTTGGCAGTGCTTGAATGTAATCCTGGGACCAGGAAGCAGAGGGAGGAGGATTGTGGGTTCTAGGCTATCATTGGCTACACAGTCTTTCTAGCCAGATTGAACTGCCTAGTGAGACCCTGTCTGAAAAATAAAACCATGGAGTGGAGAGATTGCTCAGTGGGCTAGGGTATTTCATACACAACCATGAGGATCCCAGTATCCATGTGACACAGGGACAGTGTGGGCATGCAGGTGTCTGTGACCACTGTAATGTGGGAGATTAAGGCAAGAGGATGAATGTGGCTTGTTGGCTTTGTGACTAGCTCCAGGTTCAGTGAGAGACCCTGTGTTAAGAGAATAATATGGTGAGTGATAGCACATCATGATCTCTTCTGGCCTTTGCACAAATACATGTACCAGTGAACACATGTGTGAATATAACACATATACACATTCATAGTCTTTCTCTCCATACATACAGACATGCACACACCACCACACTACCACCTACCAAAGTAAATAAAACCTCAACACTTAGTGTGGTTTCACTTAGTGTAGTTTACAGCTCTCAAGACAACTCAAGACAAATTATCTTAAAAGTCCAATTAAATTAAGACAGTAAAAGTATTAATATGAGCCACTCTACAGCCACACATAGAAATGTGTCCATGGAGGAAGATGATCTCATAGCAGAAATCAGCTAAAATCTTAACATTACAGGGAAGCATCAGAAAGAAGGCAGCCTGTCCTAAATATTCTAATCACAGAGCAATTCAGACTAAGAAGCTGTTAAGCTCCATCTTAAAACCATTAAACAGAGTCATTTCTTAGAAACTAAACCACCATTCATTTTCTAGGTTTCATGTGGTACTTCATCAGTAGGAACAAGAGTCTGGGCTTGGCACTGGGGGGTTAGGATGGGGAAAGGGATCACGGAATTCCACGGCTGTTGCCCGGATGGGAAGCTTAAGTCAGCCTTCTCTAGGAAGGTACCCAGTTCAAGGTTATGAACTGGCAGCTTCATAATACTAACTCCAGTGGTCATCACTCTTGAACAAGCACTCTTGCCAGGTTAAAACAAAACAACAACAAAACAAAACAAAACAAAAAACTACCAAGGCCTTCACTAAGGATTACGGTGAATTTGGAAGTCAGGGATGTGCAGGGGTGTGCTGAGTGTTAGGTCTTAGACAGCATAGGAAGATCAGAGTTTGCTGCTCAGGAATAATCCCAACAAGGCGTTCTGGTGCCTCCTGTTCTCAGTTTCCTGAGGAGCCCCTGAGAGCCTTAGTTATTTGGTCATAGGTTCCTAGAGCTGGTACTTAAACTTACCAGCCATTTTCATCTCTCTGGGCTTAAGGAGACAGCTATATTTCATGAACACCCATGTGAGGCACAGTGGAGGTGCAGAATAGCAAGCCTTTTGAGGATAGTAGTATCTGACTTCCCTGCCAGTCCTGCTGCTGCAAGTTCTCAGGCAGCAGCCTCTCAGGAAACCCTCCTGGACTTCCAACAATGAGGAGTGAGCCTCCCAGGGGAGGAGGGCAGGTTACTTCACCTTTCAGAATCATGGTGGGTATGTGGAACAAACACCACAGCACATACCTTGACCAAATCTGTTGCATTGTCTTAGTTGAGATTCTATGTCCTTTGAAGTTGCTATTTTTAAAAAATGTAAACAGACTTGAAAACATGGAAACTATAGCTCCATCTGTTATATCATCATCCCATACACACACACACACACACACACACACACACACATTTTTTTTTACAGTTAAAAAGTGACTGAAGAGTTGAGGCTGAGGTAAAGGCAGACTATGTCCAGGTGGAACTCAAGAGATGGAAAATTCCAGAGCTGCCATTGTGAAACACAAAGCTTGCTGAGCCACTTTTCTTGCCTGCAGAGAATTTTTGTGGTTGTAAAGTATTTTTTTTCCCCTGTGAATACAGGCTAGCTCCTGGTTCTTAGCATGACAAAGCTAACCTTCTGAACTTTTCCTTCCACACCATTAACCGGGTGAGTTTGTCGGTGTTTGTTAAGCTGCCTTCCAGACTGCCAGTAAGAAAAGAATTGCCCAGCATGGGCTCAGATTTCCCTTGATCCTCTTCAACCCCAACAATTCGGCTAGGGCGAATTTAGCCGTTCCTTAAAGAGGTTTCTCCCATTGGGAATGGCTGACATTTTAAAAAGATGGTAGAAAATTTGATTTCTGGGATGGGAAAAATTCCTAACTTTTTCTTCTTAAGGGAGACATTTTTTATTTTACAAAAGCCCCCCCCCCTTTTTAAAGAACTTTTCAAGGCTAGTCTCCATTCTCCTGGGAGGTGATCCTAATTCACCCTAAAATTTAGAAATATACAAACAAACCCTATGAGTCAGTCACATTCAAAGGGTCAGAAGTTAAACAAGCAGCAGTATTTGTCTCACTTAACTGGAGATGTACCATGTGGGCTTACTTTGGTATTAAAATCCTCTTTCCCAGTCTGCTCGAGGCATAATTACCAAAGTTGAAAGGACAGTGAAAAAGTGAAAGAAAAAAAAAGGAAAAATAAAGGAGTTTCTGACAGATGAGGCCACTTGGGAATCACAGATATCACAGAGGATCTGTCCCATCAAGAGGAGGGCCTTAAGCACTTTCTAGAAAAACAAGGCCTCTCTTGGGAAGGCCAGCTTGACCTCAAGTGACCACATGAGCTAACTACCACAGAGAGAATACCAGGCCACCAATAAATCTGTCTCAATGAGTGAAGTACATCACAGGTGGGTGCGCCTTGCTCTGCCCTTCGGCACCCTGCCATCTTCAGGTCTCTTTTCTCTCTGCTTTTAAAGTTGTGGGTTCTGCTGCCAGCAGAGGTGTGAAGCTGGGAATCTAGGGATTCTGAAATGCAACGCTCTAGAGTCAGCCCCAAAGGGAGAAGAGAACAGTTTTTCCTAAATGACATCAAGCAGACGTAACTAAATTTGTTCATTCAGGAAAGGTCAGTAAAGGCAAGCTTTTCCCATTAAAAACTGTATACAACCAATCAGCATGAGAGACAAACAAAATTCCCTTGCACGGAGATCCCAGGCTTGATAAATCCAACCCTCTCCCATCCACCAGCTTGCAAATACATCGGGCTGCTGCAGCACACTCACAGGGATGAGCCAACACTGTGGACATCACAGTGCAGTGATGGGTAGAGTCCAACCAGATACACTTCTGAGGGCTGGGGAAAATGAAAAGGAGTCTGGACACAAAGGTGATGGTTTAATATCCATTAGAAATGTGCTTCAGAAAAGCAAACAACGTCAGACAGCCAACGACTACTCTCAGAGAAATAAAGCAGGAGTGTCAGAGAGAAGAGAGAAATTAAAGAGAAGGAGACAACCTGTTATTAACAGGGTCAAAGAAAAGCTCGGGCAACCATCCAAGGTCATTAATGTAAACTACATTTTGAACATCCAGCCAGTGCTTTCTTACGATTCCATAACTGCCTCTTTTTTCCTTCCTTTCCCTCCTCTGCTGCCCCCTCCCTTGTCTCCTCTCCCTTTCTTTTCTTTCTCTTCCTTTTCTCCTCTCATCCCCTCTCTCTCATTGACTCTTTCCTGTATAATAGAGACAGTAAGAAACTCCAGTGGAGGATCCTTGCCCTGTGACACCTTAGAATAACCCATAAAATTAAAGTCTAATTAGTAATGCCATATTGGTAAAACTTTTATTTTTAAAAAGTTGATTGACTTTTTTTGTTGTGTGTATGCACGCATAAATATGTACTCCCCGGCATGTGTGTAGAGGTCAGAGTACAACTTTTAGGAGTTGTTTTTCTCCGTTCCTCTTGGCAGATCCTGGGGACTCAGCCCTGATTGTCCGGCAGGAAGTGCCTTTCTTTACCCACTGAACTATCCTGCTTGCCCAAGCATTTGTTTGTATCTACCCCTCCCATCCCCATTTTGAGAGGGCAGTGTCCCTGAGGGGCACTTTAGCAAGGCTACCCAGTGTTCAACACAGGTAACTATCAGTATGATTCTTGAAACTAAACTGAGTCTCAGCCAGGGTTACGCCCCTAACCCATGTCTCAGGCTCAGCGAGTGCTGTCACTGATAACCCTGGCCCTCAGTACAATGTCTAGTTTCATCCCTTCCCCTCCCTCTAGGAAGAGTTTGGGAAAATGAGATTCAAGGCACAGCTCCACAGTGTCCCTGGAGGAGATCCAAGGTGTAGAAGTGTGTCGGGTGTGCGAGGGACAGTCTTATAACTCCAAGAATGAAGTAAAACAGGAATGGGGAAAGTGAGCTATTTTCCCAACTCTACTGAGAACAGAGATTACTCTCCAATTACATTCCATTCTCAATCTGTGCGGGACACAGAGTAGGATGCCAGAGAACAGATTTAGTAAGATTTTTTTTCCCTCTTTGAGAATATCGTCTTTCCTTTAGAAAAAGTATCATTTTTCTTTTAAAAAATATTTTTAATCAAACATGGTGGTTTTCAATTGATCATCCCCAAACTTTTCAATCAGAAATCATCTGTCTCCATCTTCTTCCAGCTCCAGACACATTTTCTACTTGGACCAGGCCTGAGCTATAGCCACCGCTCTCACTTATCTTAGGCAGCGATGAGTTTAAACTGAGACCCGGCCAGAAGTGAAGACAGTAGAGTGCTACCACTGTCAGATGCTCAGTGGACACAGGAATGCAAAGCTCGGTACGCACATCAGGGATTCGAGGGCTGGGGACATGGCACAGCAGGAAAGAGCACTGAGTACCATGTAAATAGCCAGGCTTGGCAAAGGGTGCCCAAAACCTCAGCACCGGGGGAGGGGGTTGGGGGTGGGGAGATGGGAGACAAAAGGGTTGCTAGAGCTTGCTAATTGAGAGCCTGACTCCAGGTTCAGTGGGAGACCTTTTCTTAAGGTAATAATGTAGAGAGTGACGGAGCAGGGCACAGTGCTCTGGCCTCCACTGTTACTCACTGTACACAATGAGCATGCACCCCACGCACACATGCAGAGATATGCTAAAATATTAATAAATAATATTAATAAATCAGAGACACATGGCAAGCCATCCCATGCTTTCGACCTCTACCTTAAGAATCATTTCCCTCCATCCTTCACGGAGCCATGGATACTAAGTCAGCCTACAGAACACCACTCCTATCCTTCAAGCTAATCAAATCATAAACATTCCCAGAAGCAAACGGCTAAGGGAGATAACACTGAATTGTCAAGACCTTTAGAATTGCTGTGATTTATAGATGAGAAGGAAGTCTTTCTGTGCATGTTGAAGGAACATGGGAGCTGTAATTTATTTTGGGGTGGCAAGCTATAACAGTAAACATGCTAAGCTACAGAATCACTGCCAAGCCTAACTTTGCACAGCCCAAGGAGGTCAAGCAGACTTTTCTCAGCAAGTGAGAGTCCTCTGCTGACCCCAGGCTCTTCTAGTAGAAGGGTAGAGCAAGCCACGTGAACCAACAGCAGCTAATGTAGATGTTAGAAATACACAGGAACAGCTACTGCAGCCTCGGATCTGGAGAATGCGAAACTCCTGAAAAGCCAAAGTCTGCCATCTTTGAAGATGCCTGGTGGTCCTATCTTCTTCTGCTGACTGGCTTTCTTGTTCTAGAATTGGAGTGAGAAATCTTAGCTGGACTCAGTTAGACTGTTAATTGGACCCAACTAAATGTAAGAGGGAAAATGCCCTTGCCTCAGACATTGTTTTGTCGTACTGAGTTGGTTTATCAATATCTTACTCTCAGCATTGTAGAGTCTACAGCATGCTTTCCTTTTGGCTCATATGACCCTATTCTCTCTTGATTTATTGATAGGCCCATCCAGACTCCCTTACTAAATTCTTCTTTCTCTTCTCCGCTATCAAATATGTATGTAGGATCGTGAAAGGCAGTCTGGTTCCTGGTTGAGCAAAGGTTAGAAACCCCAGTGACCCTGAAGGGACAGAAGGCATTTTGCCATGCTCCTGGACACCAGGCTCCTGGCACGAGGCCTCAGCCCTCCATAGATTTGTGGCCATCAGTCATGTAAGGGCAATGCCCCAAGTCCCTCCACAGGTAGAGGATGTAGCCTGTGGTCATGTAGCCTCAAGACAGATCTCCATTTTAATGAGGTACCTAAAGGCCTGAAGACTTAGCCAATAAACTTCCCTTCCCAGACACTCCTCCTGCAAAAGATTTTAACCTCAGGTCTGACCTGGGGCGGAGAGTGTCCTGTTTTACTCATCCACTCTCCGTCATGACAATAAATGCCTTAAAAACATGGATTGTCTCTTTTCATTAGGATCCGCCATAGAGAGCAATGGAGAAGGTCTTCACCTAAAGAGCCGACCGCCTAATCTCCCGTACTAGGCTTCTCTATGGTCCCAGCCACAACCACCAAACCAAGGACTCATCCCCTCGGAACCCAGTCGGAGCGCCCCCTTTTCCCCTTCTGCCCAGGCTAGATCCAGCCTGCACTTCTCAGCTCTTCCAAGGCTCCCAGTGGTGCCTGAGTGCCCAAGAGCCTGAGAACCAGATGGCCCAGCCTCGCTGTAGGCTTGGGGACACTTGATCCAGCTCCGTCTGTCCCCAGGACCTCAGACTGTGCTTCCCCACCCCTGGAATGGTGTCCCGCGGCTTCCCATAGCCAGATACCCACCCGGCCCTGGCATGAGGTAAGGGCAGTCAAAACTCCTGGGTTCTACTTCCCTGAGAGGCCTGATCCCTGTGATGGAGAGGACACGGGATCCCCCACTAACTCTTGGGAGAACTGATTATTTTGGGAAACGTATCTAGAAAAACTGCAGATATCGGAACATCACTCCAGAGTTACTTTCTGTAAGAGAAATTGACATCCGTGATGATATCCACTTGTGAGGGAGTCTCTCTCTACACCAGGAAGACTAAGCTTAGGCGGAGTCCTGCAGGTTTCTCCTCCTCCTCCTCCTCCTCCTCCTCCTCCTCCTCCTCCTCCTCCTCCTCCTCCTCCTCCTCCTCCTCCTTCTTCTTCTTGGTTTTTCGAGACAGGGTTTCTCTGTATAGCCTTGGCTGTCCTGGAACTCACTCAGTAGACCAGGCTGGCCTCGAACTCAGAAATCCACCTGCCTCTGCCTCCCAAGTGCTGGGATTAAAGGCGTGTGCCACCACCGCCCAGCCCTGCAGGAAGAATCTTACCCAGGTTGCCCTGCTCTTCTTGGCTCCTACAGTTTTTAATCTTTGTTTTAGCAGATGAAAGGATTTAAATCTGAAGGATAAACTTGTTTTCTGGGGAATTTATCTGTTTCTGCCTTGTGTGGTATGAGGTACACTCGATATTGAGTTTAGTTTGATTTGCTCTTGTTAATCTGGCTTTTCTTCTGGGGAGTTCCCTTTGAGAATTCTAATATGTTTGTTTTTATCTCCCCTGTCTTGGTCTCTGCATCCCACATGGTCCTTCCAGTCTGTGGACAGAGCAATCCATTCAAAAGTCAAGTCTTCTCTTGCCATGCCCCTGCCTCTATGACTGTAGAATACAGCACGGGCTTCTTCCTAGGTCCTCCCTCTATACACCCGGTCTTGCATGGACTCTATGGCCCGGCCCTTCTCTGGACTCTTCCTAACACTTCTTTCACATGCAGTTCTCACAGTTGCCTTGTTAGTTTTTCAAAGATGCTACACCTGTCTCACGTCAGGTGGCTTGCACAAGTGGCTTGCTTGATTTGCCCAGCCTACTTCCCTACCCCCTGATCCTAGTGAATCTCACTTGCTCTCCTATTTTACCCTAACCACCACTTCCTAGGGGCCTCTCTCTCTGATACTGTGTGTGTGTGCGCGTGTGTAACTGTGAGTATATCTGTGCTTTGTAACCAACACTCTGCCAAACTCCTTGCACTTTTATTTATTTATATTCACTTGTCACTATGTGCAAAGCACAGGGAACACGTGGGAGGCAGCGCACAAGGCCTTGGCGCGCATGCCAAAAGGGAGATTCTTGCGTTCAAGAAGCCTCCTTTCCTTGGGATACCTCAGTCCACGATTAACTATAGGTTCCATGAAGAAGCATGTTTGCTTTGTTCACCAGAGTCCTGCCTTCAGCACACTAGTTTGGTGGCTGCCACATGTGAACAGTAAGTAAATCTGCTGACGTTGAACCAGCCTTCTGACATTCTTACTGCGCCAGGCACAAGGAACAGCTTCTTAATCAGACAACTCCTTCTACATAGCTGTGTTCATAGAACAAGGTAATCTCTCAGATTTAAGTTTTGATGTATGTCTGGTGTATATACATGTATGAGATTGTGTAAGTATACACGATGCATGTGTGTGCGTGTGCGTGCAGAGGTTGTGTAAGTATACACAATGCATGTGTGTGCGTGTGCGTGTAGAGCCTAGAGGTTCATGTCAGGTGTTTTCTACAGTCACTTCTGTTCTGTTTTGTTTTTTGTTTTTAAAAACATGGTTTCTTTGTATAGCCCTGGCTGTCCTGGACTCCCTTTGTAGACCAGGCTAGCGTTTAACTCAGGGAGATCATCCTGCCTCCCCTCCTGAGCACTTTGAGTAAAGGGGTATATACCACCATGCCCAGTCTCTACTTTGTTTTTTTTTTTTAATTAATACCTTACATTTTATTTTATTATTTTTTCATATATGGGTATTTTGCTTCCACGTGTCTATGCATCATGTAAGTGCACAAGGAAGCCAGAAGAGGGCGTCAGGTCCCCTGGGACTAGAGTTGTAGATTGCTGTGAATAGACACATGGGTGATGGGAGTCAAACCTAAGCCCTCTTGGAAAAGCAGCCAGTGCTCAACCACTGAGCAACTTTTCCAACCCATCCTCATTTTTTATTTATTTATTTATTTATTTATTTATTTATTTATTTATTTATTTATTTGAGACAAGGTCTCTCACTGAACCTACAACCCACTGATTCAGCCAGACAAGTTAGCCAGCAAACTCAGGGCTCATCCTGTCCTCACCTCCAAGTACTGGATTATAGGAACATGCTGCCATACCTGGGCTACACAGTCTCGGTTTTTGTTGTTGTTGTTGTTTGTTTGTTTTTCCACCAAATCAAACTTTTTAAAAAAAAATCATGAAAAGTTGTCAGACTGCTCAATATAGGCTGGGACTATGTCACATTATCCTGGACATTTAAAGAAGTGTTCTCCAAGGAAGACCATGTTCGGTTGAGACTGGAGTTAAGAATCAGCAGTCAGGCCTAGGGCTGTAGCTGAATTGGCAGAGTGCTTTCCTGACCCATGGGAAACTGTGGGTTGGACCCCTGTACCACATAACTAGTATAATGGTGCAGGCCTGTCTTCCTAGCACAGAAAGGTAGCATCAGAAGTCCAAGGCCATCCTCAGTGCCTTGGTTACTCTCTATTGCTGTGCTAAAACACCATGACCAAGGCAACTTATAAAAGAAAGTATTTAATTTAGGGTTTATGGTTCCAGAGGGCCAGAGCCCTTGACTGTTTTTTTGAGGGAGCGTGGCGGCAGGCAGGCAGGCAGCCAGGCATGGTGCTGGACCAGTGTCTGAGAACTCATATGTCAGTCAACCACAAGCTCAAGGCAGAGAGCGCTAACTGTGGGTTGGCGTTGGCTTTTGAAACTTCAAAGCTGCCCCTCAGTGACACACTTTCTCCAACAAGCCCGTGCCTTCTAATCCTTCTCAAACCATTTCACCAACTGGAGATTAATTATTCAGACATAGAAGTCCACGAGGCCATTCTCATCCAAACCACACACTCTGCTACAGGTTTGAACTCAGCTAAGTTCTATAAGATATTGTCATGGGGAAGGATAAGAGGAAGAAAAGAGCATGAAGAGGAAGAAGAGGAGGAGAAAGAGGAAGAGGAACCAGCTACCTATTCGAAGACACAGGGCCAAACATGCCAGAGATTAGAATTTGAATGTGCCAAGGTCTGAACATGGGAGTGGCAAGAAGGAGCACTCGAAAGGAAGGCTGGGGCAGCTAGAATCTGATGCTGTAGGGGCAGGTGTTGCAGAGAAATACCCAGGAGCCTGTGCAAGAAGGGTTTAGTAGGCCAAGACAAGAGTTTTTATTATGGGTGCAATGGGAATACACTCAGGGTGTTTGTTCTTACTAGAAAATTAATATGATCTGATTTATGTATAAAAAGAAAATAATTATTGACTGTATAGAAAATTGGTTAATGAGTTATGCCCCTCTTGGCATTAAGACCTCTTAGAATCTCACAGACATTTATTTATATAGGAGAGTTAAACAGAGCTGACATTGAAACTGCTGCCTTTACTAAGGCATTCACTGCCTTTAGTTCCTCTTGGTATTTTCAAGGCAGTGGTAGCAACAGGTCTCATTCCCCACCTTTACCAGTGAAAGGAAGGACACTGGTTTCAACTTACTCTATATGTAATCTAGTGAGATTTGAAGACTATCCTGGGTGTGGTCCATTTGACAGATGTGTAAAAGAAACAAAACAGGGTCATTTCAGAAAACTCCTTTCTGGTGACAAAGTCCATAACACTATCGCCAGAGGCCTGCAATCTGAAAGTTCCTTCTTCAGGAGCAGCGAACAGTTCAAGGAAGTTACAGTCACCCTTTGGGTCACACCTGCTTATCTTACATTTAACCTTGTTTATCTTCAAAGAAAGAAGAGGGCCCTAAGGCTTGTGTCCTTGGTCTAGAGCCTTCTTCAGGTAAACAGCTGTGATGCATAGGGGAGAAGTCTCCAAGGAAGGTGGCAAGGACTCCTCACAGAGGCAGGTGCTAGGGAATCTTGATGGTAAGTGACTGAGGAAGCCAGAGTCCATGGGCAGAGTGCTGAGGCAGGAGGACATGGCTTTGTTAATAGTTAGCATGGAAGGGCTGACATTGACTGGAGGGGCTGTCAGTGAGGACAGGGGATGGCAAGACAGAGGCTGACAATGAGGGGAGGTACAGGCAGGAGAGGGACAGGCAGTGAGGGTAAGGGCTGGGTCATGGAGCCAGGCACCAGCAGTAGAGCTCTCAAACAGGTAAATCTTAAATAAACAAGATGTGCATGTTTACTGAATAATTTATGCAGTTTACTTTGATAATGTCACTTTGTCATCTTGTCTGGAAATGGCTACAGTAGTCCCTGTTTAGTTCCTATTTCTAATGCGGCAACAGTGTCATGGCAATTTGTCACCATCTAGGTGCTGGATAACATTACCCAGAAGACAAGGAGCCACGAAGGATGAACCATCACCCACCAGCGCACATGAAGAAATCCTAAGTTCCATCAGTCTCAGGACTCACTGTGAACTGATAGCACAGCCCTGTCCCAGGCTATCCTAAAAGTCAACACAGCGAACAGCTAAAAATACTCTCCCAAAGTAAGAGGGAACAGAAATGTCACCTTAGCATGAAAGCCAGAGACTGGCCCTGCCTGTCTGCTTGGGCTTCCAGGGTCTATTTCTGGAGGTCTCAATAATTTATCCACGTATATAGCGTCTGACAGAGAAGCCCATAGCAGCTGCTCTGGAGAACTACAAAACTGTAAGCATCATAGCTGATACTAGCTGGAAATGTCACACTTTCTACATGCACAGCCCTATGCTATATTAAAACTTGTAGCTACCTTAAGGGCTGAGCCGTTAAAAAAAAAAAAAAAAAAGACAGACTGAGAGACCGTAGACATTGGACTGAACATTAGAAGTCAGAGACACTGAATCATATCTGTTTTCTCAACTGTTTACCGGGAAGCCATCGGCACAATGTGTAACTGGTTGGCACATCTTCATTATTTCTGAAGTTATTTTCTTCCCTTTCTTCCTAGACAGTGAGATTTTTATCTTTAAAAGACACACCCCACACATAACTTACCTCAGCACACACACAACTGCTGAACCGCGTGTCTTGTCTTATTAGTGGGAGGTTGTATCCATGGCAGAGAGCTCTCCTACTTTCAACGGAGCCTGAGTAAAAATCCGTGTATTCAAGAAAAGCGAGAGCACAAAAACTGTGACAAGGAATCTCTTACTATCTATGCAAGGCTTCATGTTCAAGGGCCTTATGGTCACTGTGGGACGTTAATCATTCTACTTCTTGAATTATTCCTTCCTCTTAACTTTTCATGCCGGACCCCCCCTCCCCTCCCAAGAGCCTTTGTATATATTTACGTTTGAGCATTATACAAAGGCATGCAAGTACATGCCAAGAATATTCATATCCCAGGTGTTCCTGGGAGAGTAGAAAAACCACAAAAGAGTTGGACAATTCGAACCATGCCCATAATTCCATCATTCATGAGGCTGACAGGGAAGATGATGAGTTCAAGGCCAGCCTGCACTATGTAGCAAGTTCAAGTCCAGTCTAGGGTACATGGTAAGATCCTGTCTCAAAAGCAAAAAGAAAAAGTTCAGCCAGCCAACTAACCAATCAATCAATTAGCCAACCAACCAACGAACCAACCAGCCAGCCAGCCAGCCAGCCAACCTACTACAATCAACCAACCAATCAACAACACACACACAAAAAAAATCTCAAGAGGAGTCTGAAAGACTTGCTTTAGATCTTTAAAATCTCCCTGGGCTTTACTCAGTGTTTTCATTTGAAAAATATGCAAACTCTATTTTTCTAAAAATGTTGGGAGAAAAATCAATGAGCGTTATACAACATATAACCCATAATACACACTCAAGGGATGGTAAGCATGATTACTATGGCAGTTGGAGAAAATGAGAGTTAGATGTGATATAATCGTCTTGGCAACCCATGTGTGAGATAGGCCTCTGACAGTAGCAATCAAGCCACATTTAATCGACAAAAGATGTTAGGTAAACCCCATTAAGAAAGGTCTGTCTGTTCAGAAGGAAATTTCTGTCTGCCCATCGGCAGTACAAAGCAATGCAGCCATGTCTAATGCTGACTCGTCTCCTGTTCATAGGGTCTGGTTAATGCTGAGTTGGATTATCTGTTCTGATGTGGGGAGCAAAGTCACAGACAAGGCAAATGCTATACTTTCTAAGTCTCTTTTTCTTTTCTTCTCTCCCATAATAGCTACCTCACAGGGTCGCCTTGATCTTGGCTTGGTGTTTGACAGTCTATAAGACTATGTGTTGCTTGATGATGGGAGACTCCCGACCTCCCTGACCCACACAGAAAGCTATCCTGAATGTAAATACGTATTGCAGGAAATTTGCAAGATGAATAACAGTGGTGGTCTCTAATGTACTCTCTAATGTATAGTACAATAATTACATCACAGTAATGCTATTTAAATTTTAATATGCTTCCAACATGGACATCAAGTACCAGCAATTAGTGCCGAGTCTGGACTTCTTGGCTCATTAGGTTAGTATGAACATGGTATAAAGGAAATCATAAAACATCCTATTTTTTCAGAGGCTAATTAGCATCTTTCTTTTGGTGGTCGAAAAAAGCCTGTGGTAGGGAAACACCATGATTATGAAGGTAAAAAGCCATCAATATTGTTGAGTAAGTACCACACAATGTATGTTCAAGAACAGTGCTTTTTAATTGGTTTAGATAATTAGTATGAAACATTTAATTGTGTGTGTGTGTGTGTGTGAGAGAGAGAGAGAGAGAGACAGACAGAGAGACAGAGAGACAGAGAGATTGAAGTTGAGATTCATTCTGTAAGTTCTGTTTTTCTAGAGAACCCTGACTAACACAGGTGATTTCCCTGCCTGTAATTCATTTTAAACATAAAGTTAATGGCCCTATGATGGGACAGATGTTAGTCTCATTGTATCTGAAACTGAGGCTCAGGGAGAATTAACTTGTCCCTCAGAAGTGAGTCTCAGACTCTATGCTGACTCAGAATTACCTGTAAAACTTCAAGACACAGACTTCTGGATTACCTCCAAAATTTTCTGACTCAAGAAATCTAGGATAGGGTATAACTTGTAGTCTCCCAGGTTCATAGGCAAAGCTGCTGCTGCTGGGCCAGGAGATCCTGTTGAGGACTCTGGTCCTAGAAAGTATAGCGGGCGGCAGCAGGGCCCACCCCACCCATTCTTTCCACAATATCTTACAGCAGAGGAGTACTTGATACAAACTCAACAGTGGGAAAACTGCCCTAAAATGGTGACACATGTAAATCACACTGAGATCAGAGTCCAGACATGTAACCCCTCATTTGTCCAGTTCTCTCTTACAGTTTATATTTTTGATTCCAAATACTCCCTTCTTTTGCTTGTCTAACATTAAACTTTCTCAAGCTTTCAAGATCTGGTATACCAGAATTTATCAGGTGAGAGGGCAACAGACAGAACCAACTGTATCTGTCTTGTATTCTTTTACAGAGTTTCACGTTTTTGACCTCTGACTAAGAAGTTGAAGTTAGTCCCAGCAGGCACATTTAGTCCTTAATGTCCTTTCTCCAGATAACCTAGTGTCTACCTCCTCAGTGGCCTCAAGGACTAAGCACTAAGATTTCAAGACTTATCATCTTTTTTTTTTTTTAATAGGAAGATGACTTTTCAGTTTGGCTTTATTACACGCTTCCTAGTCATGCCCAGGATTATGTCACTTTTTCTTCATAACAGTAGGCTGTACTTTGGGGTGCCAATATATGTATGTGTGGTCTTTTTCCTGGGTTGTCAATGACCAGCCTTTAAAAGTCAGACTGTATGTGTCTAGATACTATGAATCAATCACATCCCCTCCCTACCCCCTAGTCTCATGTCAGAAAGGCACATGATAACACTTTAAGAGAACAAAGCTTTCATAAGATGGCCTACACACCTTGTAATGCTGGATCTACTTTCTGGTGAATAGATATGCCTGCCTTTTCCTGTTCTCATCTCTGGAGGTATGAGAAGGAAAAAGCATAAGCTACACTACAGCCACGTGATTTCCTCAACCCTCTTCGTCTTCCATTGGGGAATTTGGGTTGAGTATTTGGAGAGAAGAAGGTGAATTCTTTCAATATGATCATGAAGGTATTTCTATGAGTGTATTCATACTTCAGAGACATACTTGGAAAAGTGGATCCAAAGTCCCCAGATAGAAAAGAAATGCCTTCCCCTTACTCAATCCTTGTCAGTTTCAGAAGGTAGGAGGAGACAGATATTACTTTGAATCCCATTTGTCTTTTAAGCCACTGTTCTTTTGTTTTGTTTTGAGAGAGGGAAGTCTACAGTGTCATTCTAGCCGGAAGCTTTGTAGTTAGGCAAGTCTTGGTTTTAAGCCCTGGTCAACCATTCCCCACAAAGGCAACTCTGTAAAGAAACTTATTTATGTTTCTTCATTTGAAATGGGGACAAAAATAGTAGATAACTAAGGCTGCTACGAGAATTAATACACACACACACACACACTGAAATGCTTAGCACACCAGTGCACCTAGACTGAGAGTAAATTCAAGTTAATGCCATTATTATTCTATTGTAATATTTGAAATTCCTGCCTTACATAAGAATGGACTCTACTCCATTCAGCTGATATTGAAGTTTTGAGGAAGTGATAGTCTAATGGATGTGAAAGGGTTTTCCCCCTCACATTACTGTAACTGTGACACACTCCTTATTTTTTTTTTTACTTCAATTTAAAAAGAAATGTGAAGAGAAAAATTTAGGCAGAACCTCCTTAATAACTTAGCAGCATGATCTGCAGTAAGTCAGGAGTAAATCATGACCTTGTTACGTCATCTGAGAGGGAAATGAAAGTAATATTTACTCAGCACTTGACTCTCTCACACTAAGTGCTTAACGTGCACCATGTCTTACAGTGTTACAAAGAGCGTATTGCTCATATTGCCTCTTGTCCAGGTAAGGAGGCAGGCTTAGAGATGCTGACGTCTCATAACACATAAGGAAAGGAGATCCCAGGATGAAAGGCGAGCCCCTAACCTGTCCAGCCCTTCTGGGAAAACAAAGGGAACACACCCTGGGCTTTGACAGCTACAACCCACAGATGGTTTCCTAGGGAGCGGGTATCTGTTGTTGAAATATTTGTTCATCTTTCTCTACAGAGACATGCAAAGGCAGTTGCCCTCGGGGTAGGCCTTTTTTGTTTCCATTGAGAAAGCCAATGATGAAAGGTGTACCTGAAGGCCATAACAGGTAAACACTGGATAACTAACAACAGTTCCCAGATCCTCCCTGGGATGCTCCCTGGGTGCCTGGGGTAGACTTGGCAACTGAAGCGATATGGAAGGCAGCCATTCTCAGGTATCAAGGTGCTTGGGTCTCTTGGCATTGCCTGTCACATGGCGCTGTCATTAGGCATTAAGGTTCTATCCCTTCATTGGAACCAGAGGCCAGGGAGAACCAGCTGCTGCCCAGATCTACAGGACACAAAAAAATGGAATACAAAAGGAACAGGTGACTACTGGCAGGAACTTCTCCCATAATTCCTCACTTTTCTCTACTGTTGGTCACCTGGGCTGGATGCTGAGAAATGCCTGTGTTTCTTCAGAACTAACAGCTTCAGTTCATTGTGTCTTAAAGACACATATTTTCATTTCTAGAGGCAAGAACTAAGGTTCAACTAAACATGACGCTAAATGGACTTTCATATTGAAAGAATTCTTGACCAACTTTTCTTTCAATATTAAACTTAGAAATGAAAATGGCTCAGCTAGCAAAAATCTTGCTACCAAGCCTCACCACTTGAGTTTGGGATCCCAGGAACCCAAATGGTAGAAGGAGGCAAACCAGTTGACCTCTGACCTCCACAGATATGCTGTGCCACACACATGCCAGCATCCACTCAAAAATAATAAATTTAGCCCAGTCACAAAATAAATGCCACTTGCTCACAGTTTTCAGGTAAAACTACAGTTTGTAGTATTACCTGCCAATCATTTTACATTTTCATGGGAATAATTCTTTCCCTCATGGGCGATGTCATGCACTCTAGTCAGTGGCTGCCGCCTCCTGTAGCAAGGACAGAGGTAGGATTGGTGTGAACTGGCTTGTGCAGTTCGGCTGTGGGATGTTCCTGCTCCAGGCTGTGAAAACCAAGAATAGTTATCCAGTCTCACAGATGTCTACCTTTCCTTCTACTGATTCTGCAACTGTGTGGCCAAAGGCTTGAGAAAACTGAGGAGTTCTCACCCCATGCGCTCTCACCCCAATTTACCCCATTGACCGACCGTTTGATCACTGAGACTGTGTGGTATCCAGGAAACTAACTTTCAAGTGTATCTTCTCCGTGTCCAACACTGTGTGCGGCTGTCTATATCTGGCAGCGTGCAACTGAATACTCTCAATAGTTCCGTGAAGGAGGTGCTCTTGTGGATAGTTTCCAGAGGAAGAAGCAGCCTCGGAGAGACTTAACATTGGCTAGTAAAGTTTGCTAGCTTAAGATTCAGACAGCTCATTCTCAAATTCTTTTTTTTTTTTTTAAGATTTTAAAATTTATTTTATATATATGAGTTGCTCTCTTCAGACACACCAGAAGAGGGCATCAGATCCCATTACAGATGGTTGTGAGCCACCATGTGTTTGCTGGGAATTGAACTCAGAACCTCTGGAAGAGCAGCTGGTGCTCTTAACCTCTGAGCCATCTCTCCAGCCCCTCATTCTCAAATTCCTATAGCATCTTTTTACTAGAAGACTTAAGGGAAACCTGATCCTGTTTTACCAATTATCAGTTAGAGTTTTTAAAGCTAAAGCACTGGCAAGGCCTCCCCTGCAGAGGACCCTCATATTTAACACATCCCAGCAACACAATGCACAGGAGGCAATGTTTTAAATACACAGGGATTTTGAACACAAAGCATGTGAGCATTGCCACACGTGGAAGTCTGAGGCAGGCTGGCATCATATAAGCCTCTATACAATATGTAAAGGACAGGTTTCTGAATACTGGTGATAGCAGAGGGATGGCCTCTGGAGTTAGGGTCCTGCCTGTGCTCCTTTAAATGTCAGGCTGCCGCTCCATATACTGCTGACCCCCACAACACAGCCTTGTCTATGCTGTGGCTCCAACTAGTTAATAAGCAGTGGGACAAAGGCAGCAGATGTGCGCATCGCCCCTCAGTTATGGCCTGAGTTTTAAGTGTCTAGCCTCCTCTGAGTATCACATATCCCATTTCCCTTCCCAGCTGGTGCCGAGATGTAACGGAGTGTCACCTGAGACACGCCCATTAAAATTACATAGCACAGGTAATGGAGAGAGCAGGTCAGGCAATTAGCCTTGGTTTCCAGGGCTGTCTTCGGGCTCTCTGAGTTCTGTCTCCACATCTCTTCCTCTCAGCCTCATAGCACACCAGGAGCCCTTTTCTGAGGTATCTCTTGGGATTTGTTGAGTGGGGGTGGTTATTTAACACTGTCCTCATTAACTCAGCCACCAAGCTGACTGCAGTATTGAGTTCACCACTTGGGGGAGGGGACTTGTGACTTTCCACAACAGGCCATCAGTTCTGTAATGGCTGGTGGCCAGTCGAAGTGGAGTGCATTCAGCTGTCTCTGCATGTTGTCCATGAACAAACAACTGAACAAACTTGGGTGGCAACAGAATGCACAGGAGGCATTTTTTTTTTTTTAAAGGAACAGGATCTTAGAATGCCTATGTTGAAGTACTCAGTATAATCTGCATCAAACACAGGGCTCTGGCTGTCTTCAGATCTCTCCCTGTGACTGGTGGTTCTGTCCCTGGCATCCCATAGAAGAACTCTCCGACAGTTAGGAGTAAGGCAAGAATGTTGCTGACTCTCGGGAAAGAACACTACAGACAGGAGATGCAGGCATAGTTTAGAACGTAGGTTCTGAGGTTGGGCCACTACAAAGGTGCCTCAAATGTGCTCTGTGTTGCTTTTATGAATTACCATGCAAGTAACTTGATGCTTCTGAGTTATATGAGAAAAGGCAATCACACTCTATACCTTCTGTGGTTTTCCAGGTTAATACAGTGTACAACAGGAGCAATATGTATTCAGAAAATGGCAGCTTTCATGCCATGCTCTCTCAACTAGTAAGTTCTTAGGGAGCAAAACTGTTTTACAGATTCCCAAAGGTAAATCCCGTTGCCAAAGCTCTGGAAACACTAGTCCATCCACAAGGCTGTAGGGTGGGGGTGGGGATTCTGCTCTTGGCAGTGATTAGCCAGGAAAACAGAAACTAAGCCAACAGCCACAGACATGCTTTGTCAGCACTTTCCCCTCCTTCAGAGAGATGCAATCCAAGCTGCCTTGCTTGGCTCTGGCTTTAACCAGTGGCCTGTCTTGAGTGTGACTCCTGGGCTAACCTGCACTCACCTTCCACTGAGGTTAACTAATATGACTCTGAACACGGGCAGATTTAGTGCTGAGTTTTCGGGAAATCAAGTGGGAGACCCCAGATTTGTGGTCATTTCTCTAAAGACTTCGATGCTTTTCCCTAAAGCCAGGAGTCACTCGAACTCCTGAAGTTTTCTCAAGCCTTTAAAAGATGCCCTGAAGTACTCATGATCCTCACCATAGCAACAAAGACTGACAGAAACTATAACTCTTGGCGAGTCTATAAATTGTATTATTATTCTTACAGATATTGTTGGCAAATTGTCTAGTAATTTCCATGAGTATGGTTGATAGTTGGAGAGTGGGGAGTGGGGGAGGGGAGGGAGGAGGACTAGAGCTAAAAAGGGGTGAGGAATGCCAACTAACGCTTGCATATCTTCAGTATTTTTTTATGCCCCAGGTTCTAACGTGATGCTCCCCTCCCCCATCTTCTCGCCTCATTTGAGCCTTAAAACAACCTCATGAGGTCAGAATTATAACCTTGGTTTACAAACAGAGAAATGGAAATTTAGAAATAACACTACACAGCAGCATGTCAGTAGTGGAGCTAGCTGGTTAAACCCAAACAGAGCTTTCTCTAGACTGCAAACACATCGCGACCATATACACCTTGTCTGTTTCATAGAGACTTACATTTAGATTTGAAAATACAGGTCAGACATACAGTATGGAAATAGGAAATAAAAGGTTAAAATTTAAATGTTAATCATAAACTTAACTTCTCAAATCCTGAATCTAAGATGCCCTTTCAGGTTAATATTTTTACTTATTTATGTCTTAGTAGTTTGGAAGATGATGAAATCAGATGTAGAAACTGAACATGGCTGGGCAGTGGTGGCGCACGCCTTTAATCCCAGCACTTGGGAGGCAGAGGCAGGCGGATTTCTGAATTCGAGAGTTCGAGGCTAGCCTGGTCTACAGAGTGAGTTCCAGGACAGCCAGGGCTACACAGAGAAACCCTGTCTCGAAAAACCAAACCAAAAAAAAAAAAAAGAAAAAAAAGAAACTGAACATGACCATGGTACATGCCTCTAATCCTAGCACTCCGAGATGGCAGGAGGATCATTAGTTTCAGGCCAGCCTGAGTTGTTGTACTAGCCTGATGGCAAACAATCTAAAGGTAGAGGATGCAGCCCAGTAGGAGAGTGATTGCCTAATATCCTGAGTTAGATCTTCAGCACTGAAAAAATAGAGATATAGCCTCATGAAAAGAGTGGTCAAAGAGATGCAACTACTTTCACAAGGCACTTAATAAAACATGCAGGATGATTTAGAATAACTGGACATTGGGGTGTTATGTAAATGACTCAAGGATAGGACTCTACCTGCTTTGCTGACTAGGTGACTAAAGCAGGACCTGATCCCAAGCACGTACACACTAAACACTCACTGGACGGATGAGAGGATGAGTAAGGACCAATGGGCAGTCACGGATCATTGTGGTCCAAAGATGGCTTGGTCTGGGTCCAGTCTCAGAATGAAGCACGGGGTAGCTGCAGAAACTGAATGCATTTTCCAGAAATTTCAGTGCTGATTTTTTTTTTTTAAGGAACAAAAGCCAGTCATTTTTAATTAAAAATAAAAATGAAACCAAACAACAACAACAAAACAGTCTTAGGACATTTTCTCCATCCTAATCCACTTCCTAAAAGCTATTGGTTGAGAATTATCCGGCATGTGAACTAGTGATACATCCTCTGAATGGAAAATGAATAGACTTTAGCCACTGTAGCTCACACTGACTCCTAAACTGTGTATCATCTGTGCGGTCCAGAGAAAGCCCCGTGGGCTCCTAACTGCTAGAATGTAATAGCTACTCCATTGAGCTGTTGCAAGAACTAAGGAAGATTAACAGTGGCAGCTACAGTGCAGGCATTTAGAAGGCTCTGAAGACATGAGTTTGCTTTTCCTTAATGCTCACTAATCTTCCCTGCTGACTCCCATTTATTCTATTCCAAAACTGTCAATGTGGGTGAGATCATATAATTGTGTCTCACATACTCTTATTCCTCCTCTACAAAGACTGTTTCAATACACACGAGTCAGAAAGGTTCTAAGTTTTCTCTCTTCTCTCCTTTTTTTTCTGAATATCAGATCTACAATGTTCAATCCTGTTACATAACAGAAAGGCAGGGAAGTTGGAACTAGAACAGAGAAGGCATTTTTATAATTAGACAACAGTATTTTTGTAAAGTCTGTGGCTTTCTGTTTTCTGTTTTGGATGTATCTTTGAAAGAGGTAGAATCAAAGGGGAGGTGGCCCTTGCTTCTGCAGTCACTGCTGTTCTAAAGGTTTCAACAGAGACATCTGCTGGGTTTCTACTGAAGGAGGCCAGAAGAGTTCAAGGGAGCGTGGAGGGAGGGGACAGTGGCTTAGGAGAGGCCACATCTGTTTGTGTTCTCCCATCTGAAAAAGCTTGACTTCTGGCATAGCACGGCCTCCTAGTTAAACTTGCATCTAGCAACAGATGAAAGGCTTCTCCCATGTTTCAGCGGTGGAGATCAACGGCTGTTTATATCCTTTAATACCTAACCAAGAGTGGGGACTTCACATCTGTCAGTACTTTCCGGTTCTATTGCCTTGGATCACAGTAGGGAGGAGGTTAAGTTTGAACCAATCTCAGTTCCCAGGGAGGAACACTGACCTAGGCCCAGGATTCTAATTCTAAGCAGATCTCCCTGCTTCTCGGCCTTCCAGGATCTATTGTTAGCCTAAAGGTCTTTTATTTTATCCTGACACACATTTTGATCATTTCTTGGAGAATGACTCACAACAGCAAAAAGATCAAAACCTGGGGAAAGTAGGATGGACTTGGGGGGAGGATGACGGGGAAAGTGGAGTGCATTAGAGAAAGTGCTCTCAACATAGGATCCTTTTTAAAAAGAAAGCATCAATAACACCAGAGAACAAAGCACAGAGAAGCAGGAAGCGGATTAACTCTCTTGATGATGGTGGATGCTGGGACTTTTCACTGTCTCCTAATAAGACATGTTAGACAAGCTAGAGCAAATGAAGCCAGGCTGGAGAAAGCTTGCCTTGCAAGTGTGGGAACTGATTTTAATCTCCAGAATACACGTCAAAACAAAACCAACCAACCAACCAACGAAGCAAACAAACAGAAGTGAGTGGTGGCACATGCTTATAATTCCAGTGCTGGGGAGACAAAGATGAGTGTATACTTTTAGCTCCTTTGTACAGCAAGCCTGGCTTACCTGGTAAGTTCCAGGTCAAGAGGGATCCTGTATTAAACAAAGGTGAACAGCAGCTGAGGAGTGATGACTCAGATTGTCCTACAGCACAAGTGCACACGCTCAAGAGTGCACACACACACAAAAGAAAAGAAGCTTTGTGAAAGCAAGTGCTTGGCAAATCCAGAAGTGGGGGCATCTCTGCAGTGAACACTAGCACCATGCAAAATTGGAGCATTACAAAGATGACTTTGTAGTTATTAATCCATCCAACATCATGGTGCTTTAGAACTCACTTATTTCTGAGACACTCCGATAGGACCTATTCTATACCTTTATAGAGGTTATACTACAATGGGTGGAAACACACACACACACACACACACACACACACACACACACACACACACA
>NW_021604576.1:20451814-20452496 GCF_004785775.1 Grammomys surdaster
ACACACACACACACACACACACACACACACACACACACACACACACACACCAGTGTCTGATCATGAGGACCTCAAAGGAAACATACAAAAATCATGAGCAAAAGAGAAAAAGTATGGGTAACTATACTATGGTGAGAAGCAGGTTGTTTCTCAGGAAGGAAAAGCATTATGAATGGTTACAATAGAAGAGTGGCAGGACTTTTTAAACAGAAGGTTCGTAAGGAATCTAAACAGTTCGATGGTATGAAGACAATTCAAACAGTGGACAAAAGATTTGAGTGAGTGTCCTACATATGGTTACCATTGCTATGATGCAACAGCATGACCCAACGAAAAGTTGAGAAAGAAAAAGGGTTGGCTTAGATTTCCACATTATAGTCCATCATTGAAGGAAGAAGGCAGGGCAGAAACCAAGAGACAGGAGATGATGCAGAGGCCATGGAGGAGTGCTGCTTGCTGGCTTGCTCCTATGGCTTGCTCAGCCTGCTTTCGTATAGAACTCAGGACCACCAGCCCAGAGATGGCCCCACCAACAATGGGCTGAGCCCTCCACCATTGACCACTAACTTAGAAAATGTCCCACGAGCTTACCTACAGCTAGATCTTATGGTGGCATTTTCTCAACTGAGCCTCTCTCCTTTCAGATGACTCAAGCTTGTGTTGAGTTGACACAAAGCCATCC
>NW_021604576.1:20452596-20477178 GCF_004785775.1 Grammomys surdaster
CTGGCTGTCCTGGAACTCACTCTGTAGACCAGGCTGGCCTCGAACTCAGAAATCCGCCTGCCTCTGCCTCCCAAGTGGTGGGATTAAAGGCGTGCCAGCACTGCCTGGCTACTTTCTTATTTCAAGAGGGGAGAACCAGGGTACAGTCACAATCTGAACAAAACAAAAGCCAATTCAAACTGTATAAATAACTCAGTGTCCAGTGACTGGGATCCACTCACAATCTTCTGAGCTCATCCAAAGGGCTCTGCCCCTGTAGCACAGACAGATTATCTCCTACGCTCAGACCAGCTCTAATTCATCAGAAGAGTGTCTGATAGTTATCCTATGGTACTAGCATCTCCAAAATGCTGGCATCTTCTGCTGCAACTAGGTTGCACTTTCACCAATAGCTTCTCCTGAGCTCTCTTCGGAGGACTCCAGCTCGTCCACTTAGTGCCACACCTCAGCAGCTTCTCATGACCCCTTCATCCCTTCAAAACCAGCACAACCTGGGTGACTCTTATACTACCAAGCTTGAGCTTCAGCCAGCACACGGGACAACCCTGGCCACCTCTGGAACACAACTTCTGTGTACTGATGCTGAGGAAAGACTTCCCAGAAGTCTTTCACCTTAGTGATGCTGGTCTCTTCTTAATTACTAGTTAAGACGCTGGCCGGCATCCACTGTCCCAGCAAAGCAAAGGTTTTACTTTAGTGCTTCTGGCCGCTTGTTAATCACAGCTAATTTTTCAACTCCAACTGACCAAACATCACATATTCTTCACATAAATGGCCCATTACAATCTCTGCTTCCCTCTGGAACTTCACAAGCCAGGCTTCTGTCTTTTGCACTGCTCTTTACGTTCTTATCTTCCAAGCTCCTACAGAATAGTTCACTGAGCTCTTAATACTCCGTGGCTTTTCTAGTCCAAAGTTCCACAGTCCTTCCACAATCCTCCCCGAAACAAGATGATCATGTCTGTTCCAGAAATACTCCACTATCCTCTGCTCTAGCTAGGGTTACTATTGCTCTGATGAAACACCAAGACCAAAGCAACCTGGGGAGGAAAGGGTTTACCCAGCTTACACTTCCACATTACTGTTCATCATGGAAGGACTTAAACTGGGCAGGAACCTGGAGGCCCAAGCTGAAGTAGAGACCATAGAGGGATGATGCTTACTGGATTGCTCAGCCTGTTTTCTTATAGAACTCAGGACTACCAGCCCAGGGGTGGCACCACCTAAAATTGGTTGGGCCCTCCCCTCCCACATCAATCACTAATTAATAAAATGTCCCACAGGCTTTGTCAACAGCTGATCTAATTGAGGAAAAATAGCTGAATTGATATATCCTCCTCTCAGATGACCCTAGTTTGTGTCAAGTTGACATCAAACTACACAACAGAGTGGGCATTTCTCAACAGAAGATATGCAAGCAACTCGCAGACAATGGGGATATAAGGCAGATAAGAAGTTGTATGTACATATTTAATCAACAAATATCCAAGAAGATGCTTGAATAAAGAAAATGTGGCATATGTACACGATAGAATATTTTTCAGTCTTTAAAAAGAAGGAAATCGGGCTGGAGAGAGAGGTCAGTGGTTAAAAGCCCCTCACTGCTCTTACAGAAGACTGGGATTCTGTTACCCAGCATCCACATGGCAGCTCCAACCAACCAGAACTCCAGCTCCTGGGCGTAGGGCGTTTTCTTCTGGTCTCTGTAGTCTCCTTCACACATAACTCATGCAGTCTCACACACATACACATAAATAGAAACAAGTCTTAAGAGACAGTCTTGGCTAGGTGTGATAACACATGTCTGTGAACATATCACTTGAAAGACTAAAGCAGGACTGACTTGCAGTCAGGTCAACTTGGGCTACATAGGGAGTTCCAGGTCAACCTGGCCTACACGTGGAAGCTTGTCTCAACACACATTCTCCCTCCCCCTGACCCCTTCTCTCGCTCTCATTTGCAATGTGTATATGAAATGTATGAATCCTGTATGCACACAAAGGCAGATGTCATATTATTTCACATGTGGAATCCAAAAGGCTAAGAATAGAGTCAAATGGAAGTTATCAGGGGCTAGTGAGAGATTTCATCCCAAGGATACAAAATTTCAGCTAGAAAAAGGAAGACATTCTAAAGACCAGTTATACAGTGTAGCAGGCATACTTATTGTGGTCTGTTGTTAAGTTACAGGTTCTCAAGTCTCATCTAAGAAATCCTTTCTCCTTTTTATTCTCATTTTTTTGGCAGGGCTAGAGGACCAAACCCAGGGCCTTGACCATGCCAGGCAAGTATTTCTCCATTGAACTACACTCTCAGCCCTCACCTAAGATCAGGGACTCTGCAGTTTGAATTAGAAGGCCCAGGTAATTTTGAGAACTCTAATCTATATAGGTTAATATTTCCTTAAAATTGAAAATAATAGTTGGGTGTGGTGGCTCTACCATTTAATTCCAACACTGAGGATTAGAACAGGTAGATCTATATGAGTTAGAGGCTAGCCTGGCCTACAATCAAGTGCCAAACAGCCAGTGCTACAGAGAGAGACCTTGTCTAAATGAACAAACAAATGCTAAATGCTAATGGAGTATATTTTATAGAGAAAGAAAGTGCCACATCGAACTTGAGAACACACAAACTGAAAAATCTTTTCTTGGGGCTAGAAGGAAGAGGTACTTTCTCACAAGCCTGATAACCTGGTTCTATTCTGGGATGCACAAGGTTGAAAGAGAGAAGCATTTCTTCCAAATTGTCTGACACACCTCTCTCTCTCTCTCTCTCTCTCTCTCTCTCTCTCTCTCCCTCCCTCCCTCCCTCCCTCCCTCTCTCTCTCCTCTCTCTGTCTCTGTCTCTCTCTCTCTCTCTCTCTCTCACACACACACACACACACACACACACGCACACGCACGCACACGCACACACACATTGGGATTCATGCAATGCACTGACATCCTAAGAAACCTGTGCTGAAATTATTCCGCATCCTCAGAATTTCTCACACTTATTTTTTTTTCTCAGGAGGAAGGAAGCCTATTAAGATTCCTCAAAACATCAACACCGTGGAACAAAGAAACAGAGAAGTCAGTTCCTATGCAGAATGATCAAAGAAACACCTAGAAAAAGAAAAGCAAAAAATTTTTTTATGGGGACTATGGAGACATCTGCTGCTCCCCAGAAAAAAAGTGTAAAATCATCCATGGTGCTTAGATCCTCAAACAGATGCCCAGAAGCTGCGTCCCTCTCGAGTCACGCACGGCTGCTGTACTGAGATAGCAGCTCAGTGTGGGAATAGCAACTGCCAACAGGCAGGAGTGCCCAGAGTTCAAAGCATCCAGCAGCCAATACCAGAAGGATGATGTCATATCACTATGTTATGGTATGTTCTGTGCATGATATTGACTGTTGCTTATAAGATTTCTGAAAGAAAAAAAAAGTTCCTCCCAACACAGGCGGCTGCTAAGAGTGATATGAGAAGTGCAGGGAGATAAGAATCAAAGGTTTCCCACTGGAGATTCAGAATGCCTGCCCATGAGAGTTTCTGGAAAACCCCTAGGTAACATTTCACTTCCTTTCTGGTAACAAGGCACTGGAGAGGGAAGCATGAGGGGCTAGACAAGTTAAGGCAAAGCCAGTATCAGTATCTTGACAAACTGGTTTATGTCCTGCATACTTCAAGATGCTCCGTGCTGCAACAGTTCATTTGTGCACTTTTTTTTTTCCTAGTATAAACCTGATTACTGCCACACATCCCTTCTCAATGTGAGAATACCAAGCCATCTATGGTGATTTCAACAGGCTCCATCCTGTGCTTTTCATGTGCATTCATGTGCACTCACATGCTTATTTTTGCATCCCAGTAGTCATCATCTTAGAAATGGTTCTGAGAGCCCATGAAGGTTCCGGGCTAAGCAATGGAGACACAGCAACGGAGACGAGAATTCTCTCATTCCTACTTCGCTTTGGATATTTTCCATATCCAGCCTGTTTGTACATGGGAATTCAATAGCTAGCAAATCAAAGAGGAAGGAAAGGTTGAGTCTGACCCCTTCTGCTTTACGGCTAATACCACAAAACAAGCCACAATGTCTGTATTTCAAATATTCCAGTCTGTCTAGCAGTTACCAGGTTAACAGTACAGCCTGCAAGTGCAATATCCTATGACTGGAAGAGAGGCAAGTATCAGGATCCTTATTACCTCAGGATATGGACTCCTGTGTGCTTGTGTTCCAAATAATCAAGGGATTCATGTACTGTGATTTATAATCTTGAAAGGTTAATATAATAATACCAACAGGAAGCATAATCAATGCAACCCTACCTGTCAATTAGCCAAAAACTAAAAAGCTTACCAGGCTGTGTGGATTTGGAGTCTAGCCCTAAGAAAGCCAAGAAGATCCTAGCTAACATTTTCCCAATTCTCCCAAGCATGTGGAATGGATACCACTAGTCCACAAAACCACAGACAGACCATAAATGACCTCCCCCCCCCATTTCAATCAGATTTTCTCTTTTTCAGATATACAGCTGATGGAGATTAGGGATGCATGAATGGTATCTAGTATTCAAAGAGTGTAAGACTCACACTGTGCAAGCTTTCTTGGCTCAGGGAAGAATGGGACAAAACATTTAAAAAAAATCAAAAGATTCACAATCAAACCATCATGCACTTACCAACACATGTTGGAAATATGTCCTCATTGTTTATCTGGACTTCAATCCAATCCATAAGCAGGTTCATGTACTGGGGAGCGGGCAGTGCAGTTGGTTTCTTATACTTGAGGTCATCCTGCCACCGATACTCGTATTTGGGCCCCCCTGACATCACAGGGCAGGTCCGCTCAGTGCAGAACTCACAGATGGTGCCGTAGATGAGGTTAATGCGATTGAAGAAGTCCACCACATGCACAGCCACCCAGTCGTTCTGGTCCTCCCCGCTGGGTAACTGCACAGCTGCCCTCAGGTCCACACCCGAGTTGAGGGACGCCTGAGCCCGTTTATGCAGCTCAAATCTCTGTGTGCCAGGTTCAAACTTCCTCTTGGGCCGGAAGGTCTTGTCCTTGTTGAACACTTGCTTCAGGGCTATGGACATGGTCTCTTCCTTGGCTTCCTTCCTTTTGCAGGAAGCAAAAAGGCACTTGGGACTTTTCAGTGAGAGATCACAGCCCAACAGGGTTTTCCACTGCCAGCCCTCAGGCCCCAGTGTTGCAGCTGTAGTTTTTACACTATTTACTCTAAATGGCTCTTTCCATCGTCCTCTTGAATGATCTCCAAGGGAACCTCATGTTCCTTCCTAAAGACAGAAAAGAAATGGGAACTTGTGAGTGCTCAGATTGTATTTACAAACTAATAGAGGCTTAGGCTTAATTTCCACCTTGCATTACTGGCTGTGCTTGGTTCCTATGGGTCTAAGTATATGGTATAAGCTATTGCCCTATGGACTGCATTGGTATTGCGAATTACGGAAATGACTAAGGAAGAAAAGATGCTATCCTCTTTTTCTTTGCTGGTTCTTCTCTGTGTGATCCTATGCTAAGGGCTTCTCCAAGGTACTAACCCATAGGCTAGTGATTCCATCCTATCCCATATGTACTCTTTTTGGAGAACTAATGAGTAAGCACAGATTGTCTGTTTCCTCCCAAATGGAGGCAATGGGACCAGGTGGCTGTCAATCCAAGCTGGCTAAACAGAACCAGGCAGGGGCCTATGTCTGTTGGATCTGTAAGAAGTGATGAAAGTGGTCACTTAAGCTGTTCAGGGGTCGTGTGGAATGAAGATGAGAAAGGTGGGCTGCAGAGCCAGGGGTGGGGTTGGGGTGAAGGAAACAAGAGGGGAGGGGAAAGAAGAGGAGAAAGAGGAAGAATAAGAGAAGAAATGGGAGAAGGGGAGAAAGAAGAGACTCGAGAAGAGGAAGAAGAGGAGTAGTAGGGGAAGGAGGTAGTTGTAGCTCCTGAAGCTTAGCTACATTTCTTACCTTTGGGATACACTTGTTCTTCCAGGACTGGTCAAATAAATCCTCAGTTTTAATTCTACTGGTTTTAAGTTGGTTGCTCTTTTTCGAGGAGCCCTAACTGTGATAGCAGTTGTTACCTCTACAATGAAATGTTCCACCCTTTACGATCCTAACATCACTCCCTGGACCTCTTTGGAAGTCAGTTGTCAACAGAACTTCCTCTGAATGTCCATGTTAGATGGACTTGTACTACAACATGACACTTCCAGCCACCTTGCTGCTGAGCACTCGGATGTAGACAATGTGACTAAGGAACTGAGCTTTTTTTTTTTTTAAATCTAATTTAAATGAACTTGAATATTTTAGCCACTCACGTCCAGCGGCTGCCACATTGGACAGTGCAGCTTTGAAATCCTAATATTCGCTGTTGTTTCATCTGACTCAAACCTCTGGCAAGATTTACGGATTCACAGAAAGTGTAGTAAACTCACAGCAAGTACCATTCTTCCTGGATCTCTCTCTAGGTGACAGAATTACTGGCTTAATAGCATCCTGTAGCTAGCAGGAGGCACAGCTGGCACCAAATTTGCTTTGCTAACTCCATGTAAAGGCACTTTCCATGTGGTCCTAAACTCTGAACCATGTCATCTTTCACTCTTTCTTTCTCACTGGTTCATGAAGCTCCCTACCCAGAGCTCTGTTCCGTTTTATATACATATTCTCCAAAAGCTGACAACGAAGAGTGGGTTGAGGTGAAGGCTGTCATGTGGCCTTGACATAGGGAGATGGTAACAAGTCCCACTCAGGCCAAACCAGAGCAAAGTGAGCCCAGGGCCGAGGCAAGCCTCAGAACAGCCTCCACGGGAGTGTTAGAGGGCTGGAGTATGAACTCTCTGGGCTGTTTTATTCACACATCCGGAAGAGGTTCTGCCACCCCTACGCAGTGAACATGGCTTGGGTAAGTCATTAGCACTGGAATATGTTTTCAAATATATCTTTTCAAAAAATTTAAATTAGAATGCACGGTTTTAGATTTCATCATAGCATTTTCGGACAGAATTAGTTTCTGTTCGTTTTTTTTTCCTGAGATATCTGATTCCCTCTAAAGACTTCTCTCTTTGCTCAGCACAGCCATGGTCCTGCTACCATGTGACTCTTCCTGCCCCTCACACAACCTGGTGCTCTTTAAACTCCCCCCTCCCATTCCTAACCTTTCCCCAAAAGCTTTCCCCTGGAATGCTGGGAAATATCTCTTTTCTCCTTCTCATGTGGTATTAAACATACACTCCCTGCTTCCACAAAAAGATCAATGTGGAAAAGGCCACATGACAGTCTGCCTTATGAAGTCATACTCCAGAGTACTCTGAACTCTCAACTATGTGGATATCAACACCAAAGTCTCACACGCTAAGGTGTGGACATGTGCAATCTCTTTTCAAATGAAAACCTTGGGGCTGGGCTATAAGCTCAACTGTGGAAAACTAGCTTAGAATGCATGAGGCTGTAGGTTTAACACCAGTGCACAGAAAAAGAGGAGTGGGGAGGAAGAGAGTGGGGAGAGAGAGAGACAGAGAGAGGGAGAGAGAGAGAGAGAGAGAGAGAGAGAGAGAGAGAGAGAGAGAGAGAAGAAAAGGCAGAAGGAGGGAAGAGAGTGGAAGGCTCTCTCCTTGAAGACTTACTTTTCGTGATAAGAGTCTGAAGAAACTTGAAGCTTTAAAAGAGTATTTCCAAAACAAATGTATGAGTGAGAAGTTAGGAAGACAGAGCCGAAATGAAGAATGATGAATGAGACTCTTCTTCTTCTTCACTAATCAGCAACAGCCTCTCTGTGCAGCACAGTAGTAACAAGCAGACGCTTCCCTCCCTTTATTGAAGAAGACTGGCTGCTTCTGTTCTGATAACAAGGGTCCCAGAAGCTTTCACAGCCCTTACAGCCATCCTCTTCCCCCAGTTCCATGACTCTCAGTGCCTCTGATTCTTTCTGTTGCTTCTGGGGTCTATAGTGTCCACTCTTACAGACAGAATGTGCCAGGCTCTCACAGACACCATCAACAGATCTGTCTGACATCCCAGCTGGAAACCCGAGAATCATGACTTTCCAATCAAATCCCCCAAAGTTTCAAGTGATTGGTACAAACATATCAAAAAACAAAACAAAACAAAAAACCTCAAAACAAAACAACAACAAAAAAAAACCAACCAACCAACCAAACAAAAAACCTTGCTAGAATTTGGGGGATTTATTTTCTCTCTTTATTCCAATGATACTTAGGTAATAGATTTCAAGATTTTAGTCTCTTTAACTGGAAATCTATTTACTCGAAACCTTAATCAGGTTTAAAATTACTGTCTTGGGGCTGAGGAGATGGATCACTAGATAAGAAGGTTCTCTTAAGTAAGTATGAAACCCTTAGCTTAAACCCAAACACGGACTTAAAGGTCAGGGGGTGACCAAGTGCATGAACCCTACCTAGTCCTTAGTTCTCAAGTGAGGTCTCAAAACTGCCACTAGTGATTAAACACCACTCTGCCCTGGATCCCTTCCTAACACTTCGAGCCCATCTTTTGTGGAAGCCATGAGCGTGTTAATTGCAAAGTCACTGAGTGCTAGCTAGGTTAAACAATTTGCCAGAAGTCAGAAAGTTGACAGATGGTGACCTGAATCCGTATTTCTCCATCCCTGAGACATAAATGATGTTTTTACTGCAGCTATTTTACAATCCCATAGACATCTTTGGGCCCATTTCAAGTAGCTCCCATCAAGGATCAAAAGGAGTCCAGAGCATGTGGTACTATTAGTTTCATTTGACACGAGTGCTGGTCTCCTGGCACGACATGGTCAGACATAGGACAATGTCTGCTGGTGTGGTTTTTCATCTACAGTGGCGTTACTCTGAGGAGCGTGATTCTTGGCCAGGTGAGTCCCCTAGATATAAGGACCAGGCAATTGGGATGGATGAGAAAAAAGATTCATCACATCTCTGAATACTAAGTGTTCCTTCTATATATTTTTCCAGGTGTCAGAGTCATGTTAGTATAGAGACCTAACAGAGTTTTAAATAAAAAGGTGCATGGTGGTTGCATGTGGCCTTCCTTTCCAACCCCTATCTACATTGAGATCCTGCCCGTAGTATATTCTTTCATCCATTTTAATGGTTACAGCTAGTCAGGCTTCTGATCTCAGATATCTGGGAAGCTGAGCCCAAGGACCAAAGACCAGCATTCGTAACTTAACGATTACTTATGTGGTAAAAATTTTCTTAAAACAAATAAAAGGCTGGCAATGTAACTCGTTGGCAGTATACTTTCCCAGCATGTGTAAAGCCCTGGGTTCAATCTCTAGTACTGTTATAGAAAGCAGACAAGGATAGCATAGTCCTTATCACATGTTAACACAGAGATCTGAGGTTCTATTTAAGTACAGGTGGCAGCTTCAAGTCTGAACTTCAAACAGGTTCCAAATAATGTCAGGGCTACTGATTTGTAAACACAGGTGATATGGTGCATCAAATTTGAAGACTCTCAGGCTTTTCCCCAGATATAAGATAGCTAAATCTGCACTTTAACCACATCTCAGAAAACACCTGAAGCCTTAGGCAGAAGAAATGCCTGACTGGCCAACTAAAGGGATGACAACATCCACTTGTTCCTGTGGTTTTGTCAACAGTTTGCTTCATAAATGGAGCCTTTAGTTGAATGTGCGTGTGCCTGCATCGGAAAAGAACACTAGAAGAGCCCAACTGTCTCCAACTCAACTGCTTTGCTTGAGTTGCCGCTTGCCAGGCGGCGATGTGGGGACAGGGGTTTGGGGTGGGGTGTATAGGGTGGCTTGAGGGGCGGTCTGATCTGGATGGATCTGGATAGCAGAGCACTCAGGGGAAACCATCGTGTGATGCCACATGAAGAGTGGCTACTGCCACTGCAACCACATGCCAGGAGTTCCTTGAGCTAATAATGACATAGTGGTTATTCTCTGTCTTTGTCTAGTGTCCAGAAAGAAAAGAACAAGTCATAAGTTTTGAACCCTGGGTAGAAATGGTAAGGCAATTCTGTTATGAATAGCACCCGTTATAATTCTGGTTCTGAATTAATAGTTGAAGCCAATTGCATATTTAATTAAAAAAAAAGCATTTACTGAGGCTTGTTTGAATATTCATAGGTCTAGGATGCATAATTAATTAAAATTTGGCCACTGTCTATGAAGACCCCACAATTTGATGTTCAGTTTGTGGTCAGTCTGAACTTTTGCTTTTACTGCCCCAAAGCCTAACATACTAATGTGGACACAGATGTCATTCCTTCAGTATGTCGCCTGAGTTAGGAAGGAAAAAAAGCACCCAGGTCTTTGGAAAGAGAAAAATGGAATTCCAAATAAACAGCATAAAGCTGACAGCAGCTCCATGTGTTCTCCATATTTTCTGCTTAATAGATCAACTTTAGCAATAAAACAAACGCACAGTGAAACTATGCGGAGAGAGCTCTGCTGGGCTGCGAGGCAATGTTGACAGGGTCGCTAAGCAACGCTGGCAAAGAAAGTTCTTATTCTTCTTTTCCTATTGATGTCTTCTGCCTCATTAGTTGAAAAATCAGAGTCCTTGCCAGGGATAAAGGAAGAAATGAAACAACTCTCCCACTGACTCCCAAGGAATGCATCTTCTCTGGCAGCAACCAAGTCTTAGAGGCCATCTCAGTGAGGCAGAAGGGTGACAGCAGCAAGGCTGATTAATGTTAACAATCGGAAGTGTGTGGTGGCAGAGGATGTTTCTGGACAGGATGATTCGCTACAGAAAAGCCACAAGAAGAATGCCTCCAGCCCCCCAAACACGGAGGAGGTACAATCTGGTCATTGCCTTTGCTGGAATTTGAGAAGCTGGAACGGCGTTGGGTGCAGAGCTGACCTCACTGAAGATTTGTTGAATGCACAAATAAAGGACATGAATGAAGAACATTTTGCACTAAACAAGAACTGCAAAGTTAAACCCAATGGCAGCTTCTAATTTGAGTTATCTAGGGATTCAGCCTCAGCCTAGGAATGCTCACAGCCAGTGACTGAATGTGAATAGACCAGTTACTTAGGGATGTCCTGTAGCGGCGGCATGCCAGTCTTCTGCAGGAACAAGACACCTGTCCACTTACCTTTCTAATGGGCTCCTCCTTGATGCTAAGTTTTGCTAAAATTTCAGTCTCAGAATTGAAGAACAAGTCTGGTATCATCCTACCAGCATATCTTTCTCACTTTGGCTGGAATAGATTACAGAATTTTTCCTCTTACACTCTCAGTACTGAGTAAATTATGTTTTAAGAGGTGGTGGTGGTGTGTGTGTGTATACATACATATGTGTGTCTTTGTGATTGGAGGCATGAGTAGGATATCTAATGTTCTGCTTTATCATGATCCTTCTTATTTGAGAGAGTATTTTCCTGAACTTGGAAGGAAGTTGTCAACCAGCAAATCTCAGAGATCTTCAGTTCCCACTTCCCATACAATCGTATCTGGTTTTGATTTAAGTGTCTTGATTGTTTCTTCTATTTCTACGTTAAGATACCACGATGTGCTGGGCAGTGGTAGTGCACGCCTTTAATCCCAGCACTTGGGAGGCAGAGGCAGGTGGATTTCTGAGTTTGAGGCCAGCCTGGTCTACAGAGTGAGTTCCAGGACAGCCAGGACTACATAGAGAAACCCTGTCTTGAAAAAACAAAAACAAAAACAAACAAACAAAAAAAATACCATGACGTTGTAAAAGAACATGTTTAGTCTCAGAGGGTCTATAGCAGGAGGCAGGCGGGCAGGCATGGTGCTGGAGCAGTAGCTGAGAGCTCATATGCTGAGAGACAACACAAAAAGGAGGAAGTTGGGGGGGCAGGGATGACAGAAATCTGGGGACAGGGGAGGTGGCAGAAGTCTTTTGAAACTTCAAAGCTTGCTATCAGTGACACTCTTCCTCTAAGAAGGCTACATCTTCTGATCCTTCCCAAACAGTTCTATAAACCAGGGATCAAGTATACCAAAAATTCAAATATAGGAGCCTATGGGGGCCATTTTTGTTCAAACCACCATAAGGGATTTGAACTCACATCCTCATACCTACACAGCAAGTACTCTTACTTCCTGAGCCATGTCCCAGCCCTGTGCGCTTATAAAACTGACATCGTCTAATGTTCCTCGGCTCCTCTATAAGATGTGCCCATTGATTCCTTTCTATCAACCTTTATGCATCCTGCACTCCTGTACCCTTCACACAGCACCAGCAAATTGGAGAAGTACTTTTCCTACCTCTATCCCACTCCCAACACACTTTTCTCAACTCAGAGCTGCTTCATCCATAAGCAGATTAAGTGAGAGTAACACTGCTGTCTTGGTATAATCTTCAAAGACATGCCTGGGTTCAGAAGCCAGCATTTCTCAACACAAGACGAGGCCAGTAAGAACAGTGCAGCCTTACGTAAGTATGCCCCATGACCCTCACTGCCCACCATCCACAGCTCTTCATTGATCATCCTTAATTCTTACTCCTTGACATTGTTTGTTTATCTAGACACCAGGACAGATACTCTAGCAGTAGAGTATCTGAAAAATGAAAGCATCACATGCCACGCTCGATGCTGCAGGAACAGCAACCACAGAAGCGATCAGTGCAGAGCTTGTGGCTCATAAACAACCTGGAGTGATTCAAATGATTCATATTTCCCAGACTCAGAAGCAGCACGGTTCAGAAGAGGATCCAGTGCTGAGACAGAGTAGGGATAGGATGCCAGGAGAGCAGGTTGAACACCCTATACATCATAGTCCACAGATGGAAGACACAGATGGATGCCAGGGTGGGGTCGTCGGGATGCCCAGGAATGAGGCAGATGTGGAGTCTTTGGCCCAACCTCAGATAGGCGTGGTCCAGCCTATCGATTTTTAAGAATAAGTACCTAAGGAAAATCACTGCAGAAGCTCAGCTGGCCAATTAGATTTTATAAAAGATATTCTGATGATTTTATTTTATCTGTATATTTTTGTTGGTGGTGGTTTTTTGTTTTTCACTTTTTGAGACATGGTTTCTCTGTATAGCTCTGGCTGTCCTGGAACTCACTCTATAGACTAGGCTGGCCTCGAATTCAGAAATTCGCTGCCTCTGTCTCCCAAGTTCTAGGATTAAAGGCATGAGCTACCACTGTCTGGCTTTGTTGGTGTTTTTGTTTTGTTTTGTTGTTTGTTTGTTTTTCTGTTTGAGACAGGGTCTTACTATGTAGCTCTGGCTGGCCTCTAACTCTGAGATCCACGTGCCTCTTTCTCCCAAGTGCTGAGATTAAGAGTGTACATCTATGTCCAGCACAGATAGATTTTATTTATATTTAATTAATGTGTATGGGGTTTTTTGTCTGCATATTTGTCTATACACCACAAGATGGTTATAGATGGTTGTGAGCCAACACATGGGTGCTGGGAATTGAACTCAGGACCTCTGGAAGAGCAGTTAGTGCCCTTAACTGCTGAGCCATCTCTTCCACCCTGATGGGTTTATTCACAGTTTAAAGAAAAGAGGGAAAGATAAAAGTTTCAAGTTCATAAAACTTGATGTACTACTTCCATATCTTTCAATTCTCAGGAAAATACTTATTTTGTGGCTTTAGAAAAATATGTTTTTAAAACACAGTATCTGTCTGTGTTTTAAAAGTAGGAGGAAAATAAATGAGTATGAAAGATAAAGGCATGAAAGATAGAGGTAATACAATGGTTGAAGTAAAACATTAAAGTAGGGAAATTTATGTAAACACTTCTTCATTTTAAATTACAGGTATATAGCAGGTAGTGTGACTACCCAGAACCTCCTACAGATAACGAGATGGAGCTCATTGTCAACTATTGGTTTTTTCTCTTGGTCTTTGAAACAGGGAACGACAACCATCTCCTGGAGAATTATTACTTTAAAGCAAAATTGTTCAAACCTAAGGAAGTCAGTTCCCGTAACTGTCAGCAGACATGTTCACCCTTAGCCATTCTAAGTGAATTTGAATCTCAAAGGCTGGAAAAGTTTTATTCCTGGCTTGGAGAGAGCTGATGTGTGACATCTGGAACCTCTGCAAGAGATCTTTGAAGGGGAACAGTGATGCTAAAAGGGGGAGAATGACTGAAAACTGGAAAATGCAGTTCTCATTTTCAAAAGAGCACGATGTTCAGCTCAGCAGAGCAGAGTTAAGACAGGGCACTCACAGGCCAAGCTGCCAGGCAATCAAGACCATTGCTTCTGCAGGTTGGTGGGAGATGTCAAGAAGACGTGTTCATGTGTGTCCAACCTGTGGTCCATGACACATGCATTCCAATACAGGAGTAACAGCCTGACATTGTAGATGACAGTGAAGTGCTAATGTATCAAAAAGGGTTAACACGGGGGCTGGGGGCGGGAGCAGTCTCTGTAGGCGGTATGAGTTTGGCTGGAGGCCGGGCTCCAAGGAAAACCGCAGGGAACCGGCTTTCTGGGCTCCTGGAAGCAGAGGAGGAAGATGAGTTCTACCAGACAACTTACGGGGGTTTCACCGAGGAATCTGAGTATCAAGGAGACCAGTCTGATACAGAGGATGAGGTAGACTCTGACTTTGACATTGATGAAGGAGACGAACCATTCAGTGACAGAGAAGCAGAAGAGCCAAGAAGGAAGCGCAGAGTCGTCACCAAAGCCTATAAGAAGCCTCTAAAGAGCTTGAGGCCTCGCAAGGTCAGCACTCCAGCAAGCAGCTCTCAGTCCACAGCTGAGCACACATGACAGATGTTCCTTCAGGTTCAAGAGAGGCAAGGACAGTCCCGCAGGCGGAAGGGTCCACATTGTGAGCGACCACTAACCCAGGAAGAGCTGCTCAGGGAGGCCAAGATCACTGAAGAGCTCAACTTACATTCACTTGAGACCTATGAAAGGCTTGAAGCTGACAAAAAGAAGCAGGTTCACAAGAAGTGGAAGTGCCGTGGGTCAATAATCACCTACCATTCAGTGACGGTACCACTTGTTGGGGAGCCTGGTCCCAAGGAGGCGAATGTGGACGTTGAAGGCCTTGATCCTGCTCCTACAGCCTCTGCATTGACTCCACAAGCTGGGACTGGAGCTGCAGCCCTGCCCGCTCACTGCTCACGCACCTTCATCACAGTCAGTGATGATGCAACGTTTGAAGAGTGGTTCCCCCAGGGGTGACCCCCAAAAGTCCCTGTTCGGGAGGTCTGCCCAGTGACCCACCGTCCAGCTTTGTATCGGGACCCTGTTACAGACATACTCTATGCCACTGCTAGAGCCTTCAAGATCATCCGTAAGGCGTACAAGAAGTACATCACTGCCCACGGACTTCCACCCACTGCCTCAGCATTGAGCCCCGGGCCCCCACCTCCGGAGCCACTCCCTGGCTCTGGGCCCCGAGTATTGCGTCAGAAGATTGTCATCAAATAGACACCTGACCCCTAGACGGCCCCTTTCCTGACCCGGTTCTCCACTCCGCCCCCTCCCTTCCCATTTCTGTCCTTCCTGACTTTGCCACTGTTTTTCCTTAGTTCCGCCCTAGTTCATTCTGTTGGCTTGTGCTATTTGTTTTTTAATCTAATAAAAAGATAAAATCCTAAAAAAAAAAAAAGGGTTAACACTCTTGGTAGTAGAAAGTAGCACGAAGTGGGTACCTTTTAAAAGTAGTTACTATTATCTTGATATCATCTGATTAATAGCATGATGCACATTTAAATACAAAGTATGATTCCTAAGGATCTTTCAGTATCTTAGGATACTGAAAATTCTCTTCTACTGAATTACGTAACAGTAAGTAGCAGGCTCAGGCAGCATTGACTGGGGACTTACTGGTTATTTTAATTGCTACAATCCAATGCATAGATAGGTCCTTTTTTTATACTTAAGAACATTTTAGTCCTATTTTATGCTTAAGAAAATGGAAAGACATAATATGGAGACTCTGTTGCACAAGCCAGGTGTAGTGACACACCTTTAATTCCAGCCCTTGGGAGGAGAGACTGGTGGATGTACGTGAGTACAATCTGTTCTACATAGAAAGTCCCAGACTAGCCAAGACCACCTACTAAAATGCCTCCTTAAAAACAAACAAACAAACAACAAACAAACAGACAACAACAAGAAGCCATCTGTCTTTGCTCAACAAAACTGATGAATGTTTCAAAAAAAGAGACCAGAGGAAGCTGGAATCATGGAAGGAGAGAAACAGTGGAGCCCTGCATGTTGTCGTAGGATGTGCAGAAAGAATGGGGGTCCTGAGTCAGCTGGCTTCATCTTTAAACAAGCTTCTGTTTCGACTTCTTTAAAGATAAAGATGGTTATTCTTCTAGGTATTATGAATGTTAAGAGTTACTATCTGGGTACTGGAGAGATGGCTCAGAGGTTAAGAACACTGGCTCCTCTTCCAGAAGTCCAGAGTTCAATTCCCAGCAACCACATGGTGGCTCACAACCATCTGTAATGGGATCTGATGCCCTCTTATGGGGTGTCTGAAGACAGCAACAGTGCACTCATAAACATAAGATGAATAAATAAATAAATAAATAAATAAATGAGTTACTATCTGGTGTCTCTTCCAGTCCCAGGTGCAGCAGGAGCCTTGGATTACTGTGCAGATGTAGCCAATTCCAAGAACCACACAACCAGTCCTGCAAATGGCACAGAAATGGCATCAAGAAATCCCGGTCACAAAGATAACGAATCTCTTAAGGGAGTTGACCCCAAGTTCCTGAGGAACAGGTGTTTTACCAAGAAGTGCAACAAGAAAGGCCTGAAGAAGATGCAGGCCAACAATGCAAAGGCAGTGAGTGTACTAGCAGAGACCATCAAGGCCCTTGTGAAGCCTCAGGCCATCAAGCCCAAGATGCCAAAGGGCCCCAGCCGCAAACTCAGCCGTCTGGCTTTCATTGCTCACCCCAAGCTTGGGAAGTGAATTCGAAGCTACGTGGCCAAGAGTCATAGGCTCTGCCAACCAAAGCCCAAAGTTCAAACCAAGGCAGAGGCCAACACTCCAGCTAAGTCCCAGGCTCCAGTTCCAGCCCAGGCTCCCAAAGTGCCCAGGCCCCTGTGAAGGCCCCATAGAAAAGTCTCCTGCCAATGTGAAGACAGACTGCTGTGACACACCTACCCACACAGCATTTGCAGATGACCAGTGTTCTATGCTGTTTTTACAAATAAACTTGAGGCAAGAAAAAAAAAAGAGTTACCATCTGCGGGAACTTAAATCAAGGAGAACAATTTATGGCAGACGCAATGACTGGTATTAATTAGCAGGAGACACAACTTTAGACCTAACACCTTGGGGTGATGTAAGGCACAGAAGATGCTTCCATGCAGGGCAGGTGTTCCCTGAACAAGGTGAGAGGAGAGGGTCAGGGAGGCAACAGAGACCTAGAAAGGATAAGAAAGCAAGCAAATGCTTCCTCCTCACTTGATTCGGGTGGGCTTTAAACGGTCAAGTCAAAGAAAATAATATTAATCTCAGCAATATAACCTCAATATTCCCTGACATTTAAAATACATTTATGAGGCGGGAGATGTGGTCCAGGAGTTAAGAATACACACTGCTCTTGCAGAGGACCTGGGTTCAGTTGCTAACACCCAAAATGGGTGGCTCACAACTACCTGTAACTCAGTGCCAGGGGATCTGTCACTCTCTGGCCTGCTGGGGTACTTGTGGCACACATAAACTCACACAGGCACACAGGCATGCACAAAAAATGTAAAAAAAATACATGTTTATGTGATCGTTGTAAGGGTATTTTAGTACTTTTGTCTGGTGCACACGGTTTATTTCATAAATTTTGGCAAAGCAGGTCAAATAATATTTCTCCCGTCTTCCCACCAATCCTTCAAAATACTTTTCTGATTTCAATCTTTTCACACGCTAAACTTTAAAATGATCTACACTGTACACAACCAGTAAGCACAAGCCAGCTGTAATCTCCTGTTCTATCGGGAACAAGTAACTCCCTAAGCTATTTACAAAGTTTCCCTATTATCAGAAAAGAGTCTCTGCTGGAGAAAGAAGGCTGCAGCCTTAGAAATAGGAGAGAACGGACTGGCCAGCACTGCAGTCTCTTAGATGTCAACAGGTAAGAAGCAGATAAGCCAGAACGAAAAGGAGACTAATAATTAATGTGCCATCTGCTCTAGCCTCCTGAACACGGCCATGACAAGTAAAACAAGAAGTCTGAAGGAAAACTGAGCCCAACGTTGTAACTGCCAACCCTGTGACAACCACAAAGGCTGGGGTGGGAGTGGGGACATCAACCCTGCTTTCAGGGCCACAAAGATGTGGGCCTGTGTCCTCGCTTTGTCTTCAGACTAGTTACTCTCCAAGTTGAATTGGTTATGCGAGGCACCAATACTGGCATCACAGTGTGTTTGGGGGACAAAGGAGTTAATGTAAGTAAAGACAGGCAAGAGACAGTATTACACTTATTGACCCAGATGTCTCACATTACCAGGCTTCAGGCCTCACGACATGTAGGATCCCCAGTCACCTGCTCTGTTCTTTGGCTTATCCCCTGTAAGACTTCAGCATCTCAGCCTGGAATGCGTAAAATCATGGAGTGTGTTGTAGGGCATCATTTGCTCACTTGAAGTTTTATGAAGAAGATTTTCCCTTAAGCCCACCGATAGACCATCTCTGTCCTAGTGTTGTCTCCTGGGAAGAAGACTTTGTTTAGTTGTTAACTATGAGAATAATAAACTGGGCATGCTCAGCTGACTTGAACTTTACTTTTCTTCCTCTTGAACTACCTTCAGCTATTTCCTGCTGCCCAGTTCCCCAACTCTTGAATGGAAGAGATCACTTTCTCTAACTCTGCAGGGAGAAACATAGGTACATTTGGGATTTGAGTTCACAGGCCTGTCAGCCTCAGACCTAGGGATGTATTTTCCACTGACTTCTGGCTCTAATTTTATTCTCTGGCCACAGAGAACTACAGGCCCAGGGTTGGCACTGCCCATAGCAATTAGTAGTTAAGGAAATGCCCCACAAACCAATCTGATGTAGGCAGTTCCTCAGTGGAAGCTCCTGCTTTGTGAGTGTGTCAAGTTGGAAAATGATATAAACTGACATTTCCATCAGAAACCAAGTTGAGGACAAGTGAGTTGGTGGACATCTGTAATCCAAGCTCTGAGGTGGCTGAGGCAGGGTGATAGAGCTCAAGGTTAGCCTGTGCTACACAGTGAGACCTCGTCTGAAAAATACAAAGAAAGAAGAAAAAAGGAAATGGATATATTCGAGTTTTTTAGTCTTTATAAGGTTGGGAAGGTCTGCTTTTGTTGTTATTGTGTAAAACAATTTAACATCTGCTTTTCTTACCAACTTCCTCAAAGCCAGGTAGAAGGAAATGGCAAATGTTTACTGGGGCCCGGCTGGAGACTCAGTATGAGGTTGTGTAGCCTGGCTTGCCCGCACAAAGTTAGCTATGTGGAAGAGACTTTCAAGCAGAGACTTGTGACAAAACCCAGGGAGGACCTTACATTACGATGTACTCATCTGTTGACGCTCCGAGGTCACACGTTAGGAAGCACGAGTTTCTTTGATGAGAGAAGACCTGGTCTCAGGATGCAACTGGTCACAGATCCTCCCAGTGGAAACACCCAGAACAGAACATCTCATTTGTGAGTCAACTCCAGGTCTCATGAGCCCCTTGCTCTTGCAGGTGGTGTCCACCCAGCAACCTTATACCAGAAGGGACCTGTTCTCCACATTCCATAGGGACTGGGAAAACCTTCCAGCCATCCAAGTAAAGCTGCTCCTTTGCTCTGTCTCAATATTCTCCAGTCACTGGGAAAATAGGAAGGAGGCAGAGAAAGAAGAAGAGATGGCTGGTGCATGCCACATATACCATGCCTGCACCTCTGTGGCCCATCTACGCATGGGCCACTCATGACGTCACACTCCACTGTGCTCCTCACTTCCTGTGGCCTATCCCTCCTTAGATGATTTCAGCACGAGTACTTCACATAGGACAGCACAAACAGAACTCTGGAACACTTGTGGTAAATCTGTTTATCTAAATGATCACTGACCAAACACTAGGCAGATAAACAGTTCTTTCTCCCACCAACAGGACCATGCTCCTGTAATCAGGATGCCCAATCTACAAATGAAATCCTTTCAGAAAACAGATACCTCTTACAAGGATCACCAGGGCTACTGGACATGCTGTTTTCCAAGTCAGTGTAAACAGCTGACGTATTTTCATGTTGCAACATTCAGTCAGAAGTCTAGACTACTACTCAGCTTCTAAGACTTGAAAAATACAGGACAAGGGTTGGAAGATAGCTCTGTTGGTGACAACACTTGCTGTACAAGCATAAGGATCTGAGTTTGTATCGCCCAAACCCATGTGAAAGTCAGATATGGCCACACACACTGGCAACTCTATGACTGGAGAACAGAGACAAGAGAGCCATCACTGGGGCTCAGTGACCAACTAGCCTATCGGGAAGGAAATCAAAACAAGCAACAGGGAGCTTCTGCAGGTTCATAAAGAGGGGCTGTCTCAAGGGAACAAGGCAAGAGTGAAAGCAAGATAGTCATAGACTCCTCAGGTCTGTCTGCGCATGTGCACCCCAACCCCTGCATCGCACACCCCCACACACATACATACATACACACACACATATATACATATACACATATACATAATACTTACACAGACACATACTCACATACATACACACACACATACACACATATACATACATATATACACATACATACACACACATGCACCTACACACACACACATACACACACATGCACCTATACATACACACACATACATACACACACTTATATACACATACATACACGCGCGCGCACACACACATAACACACACACACCACCAACAACAACAACAACAAACATACATACAACAAGTCCTTTGTATGGACATTTATGTGATGTTGTCAAAGACTTGGAGTGAACTTGGAGAGTTTTTCTCCTCATATGAGAAGGAAATAGAGCACAATCGTTTCTATTACTTTCTTCCCCTGTCCCCACAATGTCTGTGACACTAAACAGTATCCCCATATTAGTTTTTCTCGAGCTCTGATCCTGGCATTCACTCCCACAAGCTGACAGTAAAATTGTTACTGATAAGATTTTGCAGCAGGAAGGACTCTTGAAAATTTGTTTAATTCAATCTAGCCTCTTAATTTGTTTAAAACCAGAGCAAACACCTAATGCCCCGAAGAGTGAAATTTGAAAGGCCAGCAGTTATGACAGAACTAGGGCTGAGAATTTAACCTTTGCTTCAGTGTTCTCACTGTGCATATGAGCCTCCTAAACATTTAACAGAGAGTGGGGGGCATTGTGGGTGGTGATGAGTAACTACTATTCAAAACCACCCAAAGTAGCTTCTCTTTTAGGTAAGAAGGCAAGCACGTAATTGGCTGGCTGGCCAATTGATTGCTTGATTGACTTTTTTTTTAACCTATGGTGGTCTTTAAGCCTTTTAAAACAACATAGCTTAAATGAAGTTTTATAGAATCTATCCATGATATAAAAATATATAGAAGCACAGAGAGCCCAGCCTCTCCCAACTCAGATCTTCAAGAACCAGCAGGTTTGACTTTGTCGGTTAGATAACCCACAAGCCCCCACAGAGTCCAGCCTTCAAGGCTGGAAGTTTCTGCCTCCTACAAATGACTTGTCTTCACGGCACTACGAGGCCTTTGCCCACAGTACTCCAGGTATTTCCTCTACACCAAACAGTTCAAACCACTCTCCTCAGTGTAAGGTCCAGCATAATCAGAGCTCACCTGCGGCCATCCAGTCCCTACCCAACAGAGCAGTTTCAGCCACGCCCTGCCTCTTGCACAGAGACTTCCTTCTCTCTGGATCCTTCCTGATATGACTTTGTTCCTGCTGATCTTTTCATGGCTAATTTTTAACCCTGCTCCTCCATAAAGTTTTACATTTTGAATTTTGACTCTGTTCTTGAGTTGCTTTCCTCCTAAGCCCTGCCTCCCATTTCTCTCCAACTCTCTCACTTTTTTCTGCCTCTGAGGACTCTGGTGGAAAGTGTAACTGAAGGATTGAAAATACACAATCCTGGCTCACACTGAACAAGTTTTCTATTGACAAACAATTTGCTTGAATTTCTTTTCTGGACTCTCAAAAACAACCACAAGATCACCTGAGGTGCCTGTGTAAAGTGTATCTGTCTTAGGTCCTCCTCTCCAGTCTCTGAATATATTAACTGGAATATTTCTAGTATGCAAGAACTGTGAGTTAGGGGGCCTGATACACCAGGCTTAGACCAACACTCAGACCAGGAGAACGGGCAGGGGAGACATGTCATCTGAGGATCTGAAATTCCAGGACAAAGAATGACGGACAAAGGCCTTGAAGAGTAGGAGGGCCAATCTGAATCAGGTTCAGGGAGGGGAGTATGGCTTCCCCACTGCTGGGGTATGTCAGCTCCACCAACCATGGAGGGGGGAGCTCGGCCCTTCTGTGTACTGCCTCTGCTGGTCCATGATTCCTACAGACTGGATGTTGTTTTGTGTGCCCGAGGGCAGCATGCTGGGCTCTGAGTTCCTCAGCTGCTAGTTCTTGATCTTATTTCATCACACGATTAATCTTAGCCTTCCTCCTCTTCGAGACGGAGATAACAAAGTTATGCAGTGTGTTATGAGAGTTAAATAGTCTCATCCCAATAAAAAATTTGCACACACCAGGCACACTATCAGTGCGAAACAGGTTGCAGTACTTCCTAAAATGTGTGGAGGGTACCTAAAAGGCAGATAGCATAGGCTTCCCTTTTCTCTTTGACATACAGTACTCTGGGGCGATTATACATGACTCTAGGATTTCAGTGTTGCTCAGTCAAGATGGTAGGTGAAGGGACGCAGTTAGCCTGACACACCATAGGCACGTAGCAATCTTCAGGGATTGCAGAAGAGGGTGAGCCTCCTTGTTTCCCAACTGGGAGGAGGAACAGCAGTTTTTCCGGTTAGGTCTAACTGGCTGGCGCCTCCCTTCAGCCACAATCAAGCAGCCAACCAGTGGTCCACGAGGGCGGGAGCACAGGCTAGGAGGCTGCCATGGCGACAGGAGGGAAGCTCCCGGATAGTTTGTGTTTACTGGACATCAGTGCTTATTTAAGACCGGGAATTCATACTCCCACGGCAGTGCCAGCAAAACGCATCCTGGGTCAAACCATGCATTTAAAGTACGAAACCTCATCATTCTGATTTTCTTATGTAACCACGATGTGTAAACTTACCAAAAAATGTTAAAAATAAATCAAAGAGGAAAGTGCCTCCCAGTTTCTGCACTGATGGGTATGGAAACAGTCGCCTCCCCAAATCGCGATGGGCGTGAGGTTTCTCATTGTCTAGGGGGATTGTTTTTGGTTTTCTTCTTTATTCCTTGGTTGTTTTATTTGTTTTTCCCACACTATTTTTTTAGTGACTAGTCAGGATGCCACCACGCTCCTGAAAAACAATAAGGTCTACAGAAGGAGAGAAAAGTTCTCCAAAGTCTCCAAAGGCTGCAGGAACGCTGCCAAGGGAAGCATCTGCTGGTCTGCTTCAGCGTAGCCATGGAAAACAACTGCTCTGGCAGGCACCAGGCTCAGTCAAACCTTCACTTTATTTTGGGTCCAATCGAGAATCCAGGAAGCCACGTGCATTGGCTTCTCTTCCATTTAAAATTCTACCTTCACTAATATGTGGTGATGCGGGCACTTTTGCTACGACGGTGCTCCTCAGTCTTCTCTGAAAGAAGAGATGAGAAACAGGGTAGTCCCAGGAGAGCTCGCTGTGCTGAGCAAGGAGCTAAGGCAAGGGTTAGATAGAGCTCTTAGTCCCCATCCTCCCTCCTTTTCCCTTCTCCTCTCCTGCCCTACTCCACTCTCTTTTTCTCTCTCCAGAGTATCAAAATGTATTATTCCAGGCTGGCCTGGAATTTGCTATGTAGCTCAGGCTGTCCTGGAACTTAACCATGATCTGCCTGCCCTCCTCTACCTCCTATATGCTGGGATTAAAGGTATGTGCCATCACACCTGGCCTCCTATTCTCTTTAAATGGCACTTAATTTAAAAAAAAAAAAACAAACCTGAAAAGATGACACAGATTTCCATAAAAATTCTAATGGCCCAAAACATTTTTGTACCAATTTCAGTCAATAAACAAATTCAAAGACCCAATATAGGCAAAAGCTGAAGGACACAGAATGCCAGAAACACAAACAAGTTTACCGGACTTGTATTAGAAAAAAAAAAAAGAAGAGGTGTCTAGAAGCCACGCTAGCACATCTCAGATTCGACCTTAACAGATCCAAACAAGATACAAGGCCCTTGCAAACATTTGTATTTTAAAATCAGATAGGTTGCCCCAGAGGCAACTGTCAGATTCGAATTGATTATCCAATGAGCTGTTTCCTAGTTGATCCCTTCCAATACACCCTATCCTAGAGTGGCTTCTGGAAAAACACAAAAAACTGACAAACCAGGGCAGCACAGCCAAAGAGTCCTGATTTATTTCAGCTTTGAATGGTTTCTACGCTTGGCTTCTCGTTTCTCTAGGGAATACAATCCACATGACTCAGTTTGCTGTCTGAATAAAGTGTGTGATTTTCTCATCTAGCAGAGTAAGCTTATGAGCATGGTTGTTAA
>NW_021604576.1:20477278-20554382 GCF_004785775.1 Grammomys surdaster
CTCTCTCTCTCTCTCTCTCTCTCTCTCTCTCTCTCTCTCTCCTCTCCCCCCTCTCCCACTCTTTCTTTCTTAATGAAGTTTCACTAGTACAGGCTAGCCTGGAACTTGTTATGTACACTAGGCTGGTCCTACATAGACCACGGAGCTTTGAACTTATAGAGATCCACCTGCCTTTGTCCTAAGTACTGCCATGATGAGCAAGAGTTGCTTTCTAAGCAGTTACCAGCAGAGATAAAATGGACACCTAGGTCCCTAAACTCAGCCTTATCAAAAAGAACCACATGGCTTTTAGCTTGCAATGCCCAATATGCAGAGTGGAAAGCAGAGGCAGAATTTGTGGCAGATCATGGCTCGTTTCCCACCTAATGTTATCTTTTCACAGGGATTGTTGAGCCCCCGTGAAGAGGGTCCCTCAACTTGATCAGAAGCCATTAAATGCCCCCAGCTCCTCAACTTGGAGGCAATAAGAAGGGAATAGAAGGCCACTTATAATTCAATTGGGAGGCTTCTAAGGTAGACAAAGCCCTCAGCTGGGGTAGATAATCTAGTAGCCACAGTAAATAATACCTCTTGAATTTGACATACAAAAATCCTAAGCCTTGATGTGGTAGTATTTAGAGATGGGCCTTTGGGAAGTGACTGTGTGGTAAGAGCTTCACCTCCGTATTAGTTCCCTTGTAAAAGGGACTCCAAGACTCCCCTTGCCCTAAGAAGACCCACATGAGAATGAGACCATGTGGACACCCTACTCTTGGAAGTACAATAATTAAATTCCCACTGCTTATAAGCCATCTGGCTTATGGTGCTTAGCCATGGCAGACTGAACTAAGACCCATAGACATTTGAGATGATAATCTCCCCCCTCGCTTTCAGTCTAGAATTCGGATGTATCTAGCTTTATAAAGCTGTCTCAAATTGTGTGGGGAGACAATAAAGGATATCTTGCAATAATTTGTATTTCCTCCAACCATACTGGAGTGAACAGAAGAGGGTCTTTTTATAAAAATTAGTCTTGTGACATTAGAGGAAACAAATGTGAACTTTCCACTCTCAGAAGCTCTAGAGCACTGAGGATTTAGAAAAAATGATTCAAGTGGGGTTTTCCTTGGCGTCACAGGCCCACCTGACCGTCTAGGTTGTTATTTTTAATCCATCTCCTCAATAAATCTAACCCAGGGCCATTGAACAAGTAAAGACAATGATTGTTTTTTTTAATGGCACAGCCCAGGTCACCATAACCTGGCTAGTTACCAGGTTGACAGGAATGGCGTGTACTGGCTGATACCTTTGTATCATAAGACACCCAGCTATTTATTTCCTGTTCTAGGGCATTTTGGAGGGATAAAGAAAAGGAAGGCAGGAAGTTGAGATAATTGTGACAAAATCTGTCAAAGGCTCTTTCAAGATTTCTCTGTCTCAGAGGAAGAAACATCAGGGAAAAACCATCCAATCAAAATGAACTGGAAGTCCTGACTGAAGCTTTTGTAAAGAAAGCTCTTATAGATGAAACCTTTCTCTGAAGAGTTAGGATCTCATGGATTTCAGGGTCACCTCAAACCTGTTTTGTACAATATCTGAGGATGACTTTGAACTGCTGATCCACTTCCCAAGTGTTTAGATTAGAAACGAGGACAACCATGCCATCCAGATGAAATCTTACAATGTCATATGTATGTGTGCACAGGGTTGGACTTCTGCATCCAGATGTGTGTGGCAGCCAGAGGTACCCTTCTCTATTGCTCCTCCGCCTCACTGTCTGAGACAGAGTCTCTCACCAAACATGGAACTCATCATTTCTGCTAGACCAGCTGGCTTGGGAGCCTCTGAGATCTGCCCGTCTTTTCTCCCCAGTGCTGGTATTACAGGTATGCACAGCCAGGCTCAGCTTTTATGTGGGTGATGGGGATTTCAACTCATGTCTTTATGCCTGCCTGTGCAGCAGATGCTTTATCCCCAAAGCCATGTCTGATGCCTCTTAAAGTTTTTTTTTTCCTTTCTCAGTAAACCTACTTATGGAAAACAAGTGTACAGGTTATTGCTGTGGGTAGGTTTCTTTGATAGAACTCAATGTCCTCTGCCTCTAGTATCTATACTTTCTTTGATCTCTCTGCTTAATGAGTCTGGATATAGTGACTTCCTTCTAATGATGGAATACTGTAAGAAGAAACACTTCGGCAACTGAGCAGTAAGGACTGTGGTTTGTGTTTTGTTCACATACTTTCCACTCTTGCTTGTTTGCTTTGCAAACAAAATAGCTGACATGTTGTGGCTCTACCAAGAAACTCACATCACAAAGGACTAAGGGTAGCTTCCACATAATTGGCAGTGAGGAATGAAGGTCCTTAGACCAACCGTCCACTAGGAGTTACATCCTCATTGGGAAAGTCAGAAGCGGCTCTTTCCCAGTGGAGCCTTGAGATGCTTTCCCAAGTAATCCTAAACCTAAGAGACAGCTAAGCTGCGCGCGCTGTCATGCCTGACCCACAGGAACTGTGAGGTAATCAATGCTATGTCAAGCCACTAGGTGGGAGGAATACTGTTTAGCTACAGCAATAGGTAAATGCACCTATTTAAGCAAAACTGCTGACAGCCACACACAAAGTGGGAGACAACTCAGAAGTCCATGCAGAGGGAGCTAGCTCCAGAGTGCTGCAACCACTCAAGAAATATTGGCTAGCCTTTAGAATCCAATGAGGTTAACATATCTGCAGTGATTCTGAAAGAAGCCCATGAAAACTTGTGTGTATGCGTGTGTGTGCGTGTGCACAGATAAAACAACATGCTACTCCTAAAATATTCCATTCCTGTGCACACTTCACCTCTGGTTGTTCTATGCTAACATATATTTGTATATGTGTATAGCAATGTACACATATATGCATTCCTGACTCTTCTTCACAGTGCTTATCCAGTTCTTCCATATATAGTCTACCTTTTAGCTGATATCACGTCTCATACTTCATGCCACCTGCACAGGAACTACTCTCCTGCAGACCACTACTCTCTTTCTTTACTGATTCCCTAAACCAGATGGACTTCTCTGCATCTGTTTTTCCTCTACAGTTTATTTCCAAATCAGGGTGCTTTAGAAATCTAAGTGAAATCAGGCCACTGCCCTCTCAAAGCCTGAAAGTCGGCATGTTAATTCACGAAGCCTGGTATACAGACCTGACCCCTGACACCTCTCCTGCCTCTGTGGTTCTCCCTTCGTTGACCTGCTTTGTCTTCACTGCCTTCTTTGATGTTTCCACAGCTTGCAAAGTCTATTCACACACCAGGCCTCTGTTGGTTTGCTAGGGCTGCTATAACAGAGCATCAAAAAGCAGTTAGCTTTTAAGATGGAAATGCGCTGTCTCATTTATGGAAATCTAAAATCCATGTGTTGGCAGGACCATGCTCTCTCTGATGGTGCCAGGGAAAACCTGTGCCTCTCTCCTCACTTATGTGGTTTGCTGACAATGTTCAGTGTTCCTTGGCTTGTAGGCTTATTGCCCCAACCTCTACTGTCACCTACACCTGGGGTTCTTGTGAGCACATATGTCTTTAAACATAGCACTTCTTAGAAAGGCAGCTGTCATTTGAGATTGGAGACTCATTCTACTCCAGTGGACCTCACTTCTGTTTCCAAATAAAGTCACATTCAGGGGTACTGTAGATTAAGATTTCAGCATGCGCATTTCAGGTGGGGAGCATAATTCGGCCTATAACAAGAGCCTTTGCAATCACTGTTTCCTCCCCCTAAAAGTAATGTGCCTTATACACTTCTAAGTGTCCAGGATGCAAGGAGCCTAATTGCCAGGAACAGCTGCTGTGTTTTGAAATCCTCTGCATTTGTGTCAATGCTGTGCTTCCCAGGGGTCACTCTGGTGCATGGCCTAGCATGGTGAGGACACCAAAGCAAAGCTGCTTCTGGGAAATGCAAACTCACCCAACAGATGGCTTCAGGTCCACGACACTCCAACAGCCTTGCCAAAATCTTGGGACAGCACTTGGATGCTTCTACTTTACCCTTTTCTTATTGTAGTCTGCTGGACTCCCCAGGGTTCTAACAGCTACTTCCTTTTCCTCTCCCAATCAGACAGCTCATTCAGGAGGACTTTGCACTTCGTTGAATGCTCTTTAACAGTCATTGTGAAATGCTTAGGTAAATTTTAATATGGGGATTAGAAATTTCCTTTTGCACGGACCTCAGATCTTACCCAAGAGGTTGCTGTTTTGGTTTGACGATAGAATATTCCCCATGGGCTCAAGTGTTCTAACCCCTGGTCCTGAGCTGATGACTCTGTGTGGGAAGGTTGTGGATCCTATAGAAGGTGGGGATTATATAGCCCAGACCCACTTCTAGTTCACTCTGTGCTTCCTGCCAGCAGATGCAGCATGGCCAGCAGCCTCCCACACTCCGCTGGCTGGCATTCTTTCCTCATCATGGAGGATTGTAACCTCTTGAACTGTGAGCCAACACGAACCCCTCTGCTCTTTCGTTGCTTCTACTCAGGTCTTTTGACAGATTATGAGGAAAGTAACTGTAAAAACTCTCTGGTACTGTTAACCCCACCTACCTATCTGCTTCTTGCTTCATCTTCCTACGTAAGCCTCTGATTAAAGGTCCCTTGGATCCAAAATAAAATACTCTCATCCAACCTGGTCCTTCTTCCTTCATTTCTGACTTCATCTGATTTTATTATATTTTCACATATTGTTCCCTTTGCCTTTCCTTTGAAGGGATCAAAGACTTTGAGTTATTCATTTTTATACCCTAACAACTAACTACAGTAAAGCCATGAACATAATAGGTACTTACTTAATAGTTTGTGAATATGTTTACTTTATTAAAAACTAAATGTCTAACTGAATTCACCAGCATCTCTCCTTCAATTGCAAACACAAAATACAACCCAGGATGGCCATCATTAAAATGTACCTCATAATCACAGAAAGTACAATGTTCTATTTAATATTGTCCGGAATTGAACAGTGAACCCAAAGCCAAAGCAATAGGCTGAAGAGCGAGGGATGTCTTGAATCTGGATACAGCTACTTTCAGCCCTAGATTGAGACTGAAAAGCCCAAGTAGGACAGGTAATACTGCCCTTCCCTTGCAAGGAAAACAAGCCAGAGTGAGAAACTACACCACCAGAATTCTGGAAATATTCCAACTAAATGGAAGTAGAACTCCAAAAACTCCCCCTGTCCCCAGGAAGCAGGCAAGTCTGTACTGTGTTTTGCCACTGTGTTGTACTTCAATAAAAAGCACATCCAAAGAGTATGAAGAGGTCATCTACCAAGCAGCAAGCCAACGCCATGCATAAGCATGTCACCAAGATTTACATTGCTTACATTGTAAAAGAATTCCGAACCAATATATCACCATAAAAATGCTCCCTGGACCAGGGAGACCTTCACAGAAGCAAACTCAGATTGCTCAGTAGGAAGACTTTTTTTTTTTTACTAGCTCAGTGTTCATGAGTCTCCTTCAGTATAAACTATCCTTACTGAACAAATCAGACAAAGATTGGAGATGAAGCCAGAAGAGAAGCCATGTCCACAGCAAGCGGAACAAACAGCACCCCAAGAACTGAGGGTGGGTAAGAGAAAAGGTATCGACTGCTGGATCTTTACACTAATCACGCTTTTCAAAAGTTCCTACTGAAAAGGAGAAAACAGACAAAACACTATCCTCTATGACTAAAGGAAAAAAATGAGTAAATAGGATACTTTTATGATTATATTTTTACTTGACTTGATTACATTTTACTTACTGGTGTGTGTTTGGGGGGGTGTGGAGCTGCAAGGAGGGGTAACAGTGAGTGATTGGACACCCGTGGAGATGATAACACACAAGAGTCAGTTCTCTCCTACAGCGTGGGTTCCAAGGATTGACCTTAGGGTGGCATGCATCTCAACTTTATCAGCTGGGTCTTAAGTCATCTCAACAGTTTGTAAAAAAATATTAAAGCATAAATTTAAATTGGATTCCAGGAAGTAAGAGAGGTAGTATTAAAATTGAAATGGTAAAGGCTTAGAGTTTCATAGAATTCAAGCAATACATATGTTCTTTTTTAAAAAATTGGTCCTTGTTGTCCTTTTAAAGTTATTTTAGTATTATATTTACTTGGCTAAACATGTTTTCACACATGTACTCAATCATATTTACTCCCTACTACTCTCTACTGATCTCTGTTAATATGTGTTCTTTTAAGCTTTGTTTTATCTATTTACTCTGTGTGTGTGTGTGTGTGTGTGTGTGGTGTGTGTAGATATCTTCCATGGCCAGAAGAGGGCATCAGATTTCCTGTAGCTAGCATTACTAGCAGTCATGAACCACCAGACATGGATCCTAGGAACCAAACTTTAGTTCAATGAAAAACATCAAATGCTGTTAATCACTGAGCTATCTCTCCAGTCCCTTAATATGTGTTGAGTGAGAAAATTGCAAACAGAAAGTAGAATTTAAACATACACACTAGAAACTGTTAAAAAAAAAAAAAACTACATGAAGTCAAATCTAAAAAGAAAATCTCCAAACAGTAAAGAAAGATAAATTGCTAACAGAATAATGACATTAAGAATGTCAGCTGATTTTACATCAGGGACAAAGAGAATACAGAATATAGCAGAATAATATTCAGAATGGCATAAGGTCGCCACTGCAGGCCAGTAAACCAGCTCTCCTGGGTAAAGATCCCTGCAGCCACACCTAATTAATTATATGCACCGAATCCTAGACACACAAGGTGGAAGAAGAAAGCTGCCTCCTGTTGTGAACAAACACACAAGCATGCACACAAAGTAAACAAGTGTAATAAGGGTTTTTTTTATTCAAAGACCTTTTCATCAAAATATCATCCTCATCAAATTACTCTTTATATCCAACTAAATGACTGCTCAAAAGTGGGAAGAAATAAAGTATACCCATATCAAAAAAGAAAAATCAAGACCTACTAACAATCTGTTTCAGGATAAAGTGAACCAGGAAAAAGTGATGTAATTAATGATGAGCAAAGAAGATACAAAATACTTTATAAGCACCCTCATCTTTTACATTCTTCCCCAGATTATCAGGGAGTTGTAAACAACTTGTGGTTATATTACAGGTAGCAGCAATATGAAAGGACCATTAAGTTACAGTAGTCTAAGCTCCGTAAGCTGTTTGACAAAGGAAGAACAAGTCTGAATAATTTTTATGACTTGTAACGTAAACCTATGTGTTATAATTTTAGGAGAAATGAAAGCAGGTGGAAGAGGAAAAGTAGAATGTATCATGAAGGAATGGAGGATGCTCAAACACACTTAAAATCACGATGAATATACTGCTGACAGATCCTCACTAACAGAAACTCTAAACACCTTCTTTAGATCCCAGTGTGATGGCTCCATAGGAAAAGGACTTTCCACCAAGCCTGACACACAGGCATAGAGAGTGGGGACAAGAGGGAGAAAGAAAACAGAAAAATGGTTAATAACTCACTCCCTAGACGCAAGGGGATAAAGCAGAACAAACACATGGGGGATGCATAGTAAGTAAAAGATCAAGATGAAAGCCTAAAGAGCCAAATCAGAGGAGCAGCCCTGGCAACGCTTTGCTGCATCAATGGAAGTGGTGCCTTGTGCTCATGGACCACTGGCAGCCTCGCCCTGTAATTTCCACCCTGCTCAACCTTATCATTTGACCGAGAGACCTAACATTACCGGATAGGAAAAATGCTGGATAATTCAAACGTAGAACACATGCAGCCCCAGTGGTCACTGCAAACCTAAAATAATGTCTGGAGGTTTGTTCTGCCAGTTCTGCTTACACCAGGTCTCCTCTGGACCCCCTTCCTGGATATCTGGATATCCAGGCTGTTTAGAAAAGGCATGATTTTAAAGGTACCCTACAGGCTGGGGAGGATGGGGAAGAAAAGGAAGACAGAAAAAGAAAAATAAGAAGCCATGATGAACACTTCAGCTTCTTACTTCGTGGTCCTAAAGAACTGCCATCGCAGGAGCTGGCTCAAACATCAGACTCCACAATCAAGAAGATACTTATTTTTCTTTTCTTCTGGCTTGATAGGGGCTGGAGCTGGCACATGAAGCAGCCAGGGTGGAGACTGGACCCTTTCAGGTGCTACAGCTTCCTTGATGTTGGGCCTGCCTTAAGGATTGCCTGGTGGTGGGGGTGGGGCCGTCTCGCTCTTCCCAGAAGGCATTTCAGTTTGAGGCTTCTTTCCACCAGAGCACTAGTTGATCAGTTCACATCTGCATAGTCGTTCATGCCTAACATTTGTGCCACACTAACTAAAATTTTCTACTCTTTTCTCTGGGCTTCTTATAACTACTTGGGTTTGTCATCTCTGTTTTCCTTCAGAACCACTCTGAAAGTTACGTCACTTGATATTTTTTTAGTAGTTACAGTGTGCGTCTTTGACTCACTAAATTTTAAAGCAATAGAAACCTTTACATTCCTTGGAATCACAGCCTTCAGATGTGTGCCTCCAATTCTAACTCCAACCTCTTGTGAACTTTTGGTCTACATGTTTTTAGAATACAACAAGCCCTTCTTTACAAAGTTAATGTTCATTCAACTATCTTTTACTTCATTCTGTTAATTTTTCTTTTATTTCAGTATCTTATCTTTCTATATTATTTTTTCTTTAAATGTAATTTTTTTATACATTTTAATCATATTCTTTTCCTTCCTTCAACTCCTTCCTGATCAACCTCAGCACTGTGCTACATCAAACTAACTACCCAACTTCATGTTTTTTCTGTCTCTCCATCTCTCATTCAAAAAACAAAAACCAAACCAAACATGAAAAATCAAAACAAAGCAAAAAGTTCATGAGTGTGAACACATACACACACACACACACACACACACACCAAAAACAAAAACAAAGAAAACATGTTCTCTGCCTTGTGTTGGCCAACTACTCTTCAGCATAAGGCTTGTCCTGGAGTGTGGTTGATAAACCCAGTGTCACTCCATTAGAGCAAAGTGATTTTCCCTTTCTCAGCAAGTATCATTTTCAAATACCTTCTTAATTAAAGGTGGGATTTTGTATCCATTTTCCTTCCCAGTGCTGGGACTCTTAACAGATTTCAACCTGTTCAAGTCTTATGCAAAGTGTCACGTGTATGTCACATACCCATGTGAATTCACACACATATGTGGTGTTGTACTGGATGATACTTCTCCCTGGAGTCATCCATCACCTCAGTCTCTTACTGTTGGTATCAGGCTCTGAACCCAGTGATATCACATGTGGTGACCCCCACATCGTTGCCAAGGCAACTGCCATACATTCCCAGAATCCACCTGGTACCTCCTACCCTTACCTGTAAGAGGCTACGTCACTGCCCATATAAAACAGGCAGAACCCCCTGACCTTGCTCTCTTCTTTCTCTTCTTCTCCCCCCCCCACCCCCTTTGGCCTATCTCCTGAATAAACCCCACTTGGAGCCATCTGGTCTGGTGTGGTCTGTTCCAAGCCGAGTATGGACGTATATCACTTACTATCTTCTTCTTCCTCCACATAGATCCCCGAGTCTTGAAGGGAAGGGCTTGCTAGAGACATCCCTTTTACGCCCGATTGCTCCAAAGTCTCTCACTCTCTGCACTTTGTCTGGTTGTTTTAATTACCATCTACTGCAAGAGCTTCTCAGATGATGCTGAGTGAGGCACTAATCTACAGGTATAGCAGTGTGTCATTAGGAATCATTTTATTGCTATGCTCCTTTAGCAGAATATTCGTATTAGGTTTGCCTTAGGCCAATCTATCTAGTCTCAGGTTCTTGAACACCTTAGCAGTGTCAGATATGGGTTTCATCTCGTGACTCTTAAGTCCACCCACAACCTTATGATAAGGTCAGATTGCTGAAGATACAACTTATTTAAGTCATTAAACATGGAGAATTCATGGTGGCACACACCTTTTGATCCCAGTACTCAGGAGGGAGAGGCAGGCAGATTTCTGTTAATTCAAGGACAGACTGGTCTATACAGAGAATCCCTGTCCACAAAACCCAAACCCTAAAACAAACAAACAAACAAACAAACAACAACCATAACTGTGCCCTTCTCCAGCCTTGAGCAGGCCAGAAAGACCTCTGTGACCTAGGTGGAGTTATTTACCCTGGCTGCACATGCAAATTCCTACCTGAATTTAGAGGAATAGACTGCCTGCTGATCTTGATTTGCGACATAATCCGATTATCTGGCTGAACCAAAGGATGGGTTAGGTGAGTTAGGTGGGGCTTCCCCTATATATACAAGAGCTGAATAATAAACTTCGAGCCTTGATCAGAAACTTTGTCTTGGCTCCAGGTTTCTCTCTCCCCTCCGTCTCTTTTTCATTTCCAGCCCTCCTTTCAGGTGAACCCAGTTCTTCCGTGGCCACTGGATGGCTACACAAAACAAAATAACAAAACCACAGAAAAACCAAGCTAGTGCCCTACTACCAACTAGAAGCTTCACCCCTACTGTCTAATAATGTTCATGGTGCTGGAAGCTATTTTGCATGCTACTAGAGAAAAATCTTATGAAAATCCATATCACCTAGGTATAAACTTTGAGACCTACAACAGTGACCTCCTGTCTGCAGGATATAATGGCACAACAACAAATGTTAAGGCAGTAACCAACAACTTCTCAAAGCTATTTTTTTAACAAGTCCTTTTATTTATGTTTATGCATTGCATTAAAAACCTTATTTGTGTATATGCATGTGCACATGCAGGCTGGTGTGCATACTAGCACACCATGTGAAGGTCAGAGGACACAACTTACAGGAGTCATTTCTCTCTGTCTACCATGTGGGTCTGAGGTATTAAACTCAAGTTGTCAGGCTTCCTGGAACCTCCAGTTGAATCTTTTCTCAGTGTACATAAAAATCTAATGGTTTTAAAGAGATCATGATCTCCTTAGTATAAGAAAAATACCAGAAAGTTTCTCAAGATTGAAGTAAATGTCTACAAATATGATAATTCTTTCTTTGCTAAATCTATTTTTTTTAAATATTTTATTTTATATGAAAATAATTCATAGGACAATTTTTTTCTTTCTTTTTTTTTTAGAGACCTCTTGATTGTATAACTCCAGAGAAATTTGAGCCAATCATAAATTTCATGAGCTACTTACAGTCAAATGATTTCAAAAAGCAAACAATAAACATGCTTTTAATGGCTTGAAGCAAAAATTACACTTAATGTGGGGTGTGGGCAGATGCTGATATGTTTGGAATGTGCGTGGGTAGAAAGGGACCTAAGGCCTCACAAAGTCTCAAAGATCTGGTCCCCTTTGTGGTTTGAAGGTGCAGAGGTGCTGAAGAAAGTACAGCATTGCCAGACTAATTGGCCACCATGGCAGAGGGGTCCACGTATAGCTCCCCACCCTCCATGAAGTCTTCAATAAAGTTACAAGGCCTAGGAAATGGCCATGCCCACTGGATTTCTCATAGACCTAGGAAACTTTCAGTCCAATCTAAGTTCTGGTAGAAGGAGGGGCCTGCATGACTTAGGGGCAAGGACAGGGAACAAAGGAGAGCAAGGCAGGGTACAGGCGTGCTGAGCTCAAAAGACTCAGGCCAAGTTCTACCTTGAGGTAGTGGAGAGTAAGAGATCCCCCAAGTGAGAAACGCTACCTGCAGTTCCTAAGGAATGTTCTTTAGCAGAGGCATGGCCTGTCAGGACTGTCTAGGGAGTAGGCTGAACTCAGAAATGAGAAGTCTTTTATGCATACTTGTATGTAATGTGGAGAAGAAGGAGTTAAGGCTAGGAAAGTTCAGTCGTTGTACACCATGATCCAACTAAGCCTCCTGGAGCTTCCATGGACTCCTCCAAGCCAGGTTAGCTTCCTTAAGTCTTCTTCCTCTAGAATCTAGACTAAACTATAGGGAGAGACGTAGGGAGCGGGCATTTCTAGGTTTGCACAAGGGAGATGGAGCTGGTAGAAAGCCCAGGGAAATCTATCTGTTCTACTTCTTCACACACACACACACGCACACACACACACACACACACACACACACACACACACACACACACGAGAGAGAGAGAGAGAGAGAGAGAGAGAGAGAGAGAGAAAGAGAGAGAGACACAGACACACACTGAGAGACACAGAGACACAGAGAGAGACACAGAGACACAGACACAGACACACACACACGAGAGAGAGACAGAGAGAGAGACACACACAGAGAGAGAGAGAGAGAGAGAGAGAGAGAGAGAGAGAGAGAGAGAGAGAGAGAGAGAAAGAGAGAGAAGAAAGACTCTAAAGAATCTGGAAAGCAACTGCTGTTATCCAGTCTTAGACTCACCGTCACTTTTCCACATTAAAGGGCCACACATGGGCTGTGTTCCCAGGAACGTTGCCCATTGCCGTGAGGTTGCTCCAGGCATTCCTGCTGTTCTTCAGGCCTGCTCAGAGTTCCCTGCTCTGCACTTACCCTGGGGGCCTTCTACTTGAACACAACAACTCTGCCCTATTTGCCTGCTAGCTAGTGTAAGCATGCTAGCTTACTCTTCCTCTTCTCCTTCCTCTCTCCTCACCTGTACTCACAAACCTCAGGATCCTCGGACTTTCTCATAGGTACCTCATTTCCATGTCAGGGTTCCCTCGGGTCCCATTGAATGAGTTCCATGTATACAGTCTGTTTGAGGTACCGGCCCTGGACATGGACTCTGGGACTTAACAATAAGAGTGACCTTTAAACCTTGGAGAATGGAATGTGACTGTTGTTAGCCTTTAACCTTGTCAATATAAGAGCCATTCTGGAAAATCAACCTTGCCAAAGTTTTTTTGTTTTTGTTTGTTTGTTTGTTGTTTTTTTTAAACAGACCGCTCCTCCGAGTCCTGGGGTGATGGTTTCTATTGCCAGGTGGACAGTTTCAGCTGGATGTCTCACACAATGGTAAATCTTAAGTGACAGTGAGGATCACAGCAAATCATTTGTGCATATCTCTTACTTGTATAATATTAAGTTATTTAATCCTTAAGACACCTACGAGGTGATAATTCTGGGTTATAGATAAACAGAGAACAGCAGAGATGGGACTCCAACACAGTCAGTCTGGTTCCAGAGTACAGTCCCTGGTGAGCAAAGTCAAGCATCAGCTCTGGCAAAGCCAGCCGCTCTCTCTCCTCCTCCAGTAGCAACAATCTCTGGTTTTGAACATCTGCAATTGTTTATGGTGCTTGATATTTACCCTCTCTGTGGCTCACAAAGATCCAGTAAAGGGAGAGGTTGGGAAGTTCATCCCATAGAAGCAGTTAGGAGACTTGCGTTAGGTGACTCCCCTGCCAACTTGAACTCTTCCCCACCTCCCCTGTGGCCTCCATTACCCATTTCTTTCCCAGATGCCAAGGCACCCCCAGCTCCACTCTCCCAGCCAAAGAGCTAGACTTGCCACCCAGTCACACATGCCCAAGCCTCAGCACTGCCTCCAGCAATCCCTGTGGGTGGTCAGCGTCAGTGAGGGAACCTCTGGATTGCACCTCTTCTCTATACCCCAGAACTCTTCAACTCTCTATAGAATCGGAATAGCAGAATTAATATGACACTGAGTTTTGGGGGTTCCCCCTCCCCTTGTTCTCTCTTGGTGCTTACCGAGTGAGAGGCATTGAGAGTGTATTGATTTTGAGATAGGAAAAAGTATTAAGAATATACAATTTAATACTATAACTACTCTGTGTGTAAAAATGCAAGTGACTCTTGCAGATCACTTAAGCGAAAACTCACTAATTTGATAGATAAGATTTTTTTTTTTTTTTTACATCAAGAGTTGAAAATCTACACTGAATTTTTGCAATCAACATTTGTGACCTGCTGGATCAGGATAGGTTTGTTGTGATGAACAAAGCAGGCGGAACTCTTTTCTGGGATATCAGCACAGCAAACAGACTGCAGAGCTAGAGGTACTGTCTGCCTGCAGATCAGTGTGCACAGATTTCCCAATCAACACAGTAAAGACAGAGGTATCATCTACCCAGAGACATTTGTACATTTCAGGGTAATACAGATAATGGAAGTGAAGATGCGTAAGACCCCTTAGGAGACAGGGATTTTCCTATCTTGCGGTGTTCAGCTGGGACACAGAACTACCTGTGTGCACAGAACTCCCTTGGGACTGAATTAGCTCCCTGAAATGGGGAGGGGGTCATACGGGTAGACTGAAGTAAACATGACGGTATGTTTCTGTTGTGCTCTGAGTCAGAAACTAAACATGTGTCTGGTTTCCCTATGTGACTTGCAGTTCAGTAGCTTCCCTTTGAGAGTTGCTACGTCAGAGCTATTGGAGCACTGATCCTCAGAAATCCAGTGTGTGGAACTTGCCTTTTGTGTCTGCATTTGAATGACCTCACATGGTGACGGACACTTGTATACTTTCTTACCCTGAGGCTATTTGGTAATTCTCTCCCTGTTGGCTCTTCTACAATGTCAGGGCTTCTGCCTTCCCATTTAGGTTGCTTGTGACACCTTTCTACTTCCATGTGATAAATAATCTTTATTTCAAGATCAGAGTTCAAGAGAAACAGCCTAGTATATCAACTAGACTGAGTAGACAGAGATTTGTAAGCCAGATCAATCCAGAAGCCTACCAAGATGGAGACTGGCTCCCAGAGAGCATCCCTGATGGTCACTCATCCATCTCACTCTTGGCCTGCTGTCTTCTGCTCTATGATGCCCTGAGGCAGGTCATTTGCAAACCACTTTTCTTCCTGGGTTCCATTATCCTGGTGGCTTCACAGTATGTGCTCTCCATGGGGGGCAAAAGCGGGTGTGTTGACTGCATTTCTTTGTGCTTTTCCTAGTCCATTTTCCTCTCTGCTTGTGGTTTTCTTCCTGTCATTTAAGCTTTTCAGCTGTGCACAGAAATCCAACAGAAGACTTTTGTGTGCACTCCCTCATCTCAGGCAGTTCTGAAAGCAGCAGGTTCCCTAAGCAAAGGCTTCTGTTAGACTCAGATCCATACCTAGCAGTAGCTAATCCTCTGCTCTCACTGTCAAAAGCAGTGAATGGGCTTAGGGCTGGTGGGAGTTAATGCCTTCACCTTGAACTGAAGTCACACTTGCCTTGAATGTCTCCCCATTTGTACTAATCCCATTTCTCTCTCCATGGGAAGAGAGGCGATATTGCTGGTATAGAACATAGCACAAACTGGAGGTGGCGAGGCGTGGACTTCCCTAATTAGGAGATAAAAGGCAAATTGTGTGTATGTGGGTGGAGGGGCCATGGGGGTGGCTTGCTGGAGCGACATAAAAGTAGAAGCCTGCACCCTAGCTGGAGGTAGATCCCTGGAAAGGAAAACATCACACCACAAAAGGAAAGAAATTATGTCGTTTTGTTCAGCAAGGAACTAAGGGTCAATATCATCATGTGTGTAACATGTCCTGAGGAACAAAATATATTCTTTCCACCTTCAATACAGATGAATCTCTAAAACATTAGGAAAACAACTATAAAACTTGATATTATATTCTTTATAGATTCATTCATATATTAAAATAAAAAAAAATATCGAAAGGTTCAAAGTACTTGGGACCCAGGTTCAGTTCCCAGAACTCACACGCTGCTGCATAACCATCTGTAATTCCAGTTCCAGAGGACCTGACACCCACTTCTCACTCAATAGCACCAGGCATACTCGTTGTATACATATACACATGCAGGTAAAACACTCAAAACACACAATATTTTTAAATTTAAAAAATATGTATATGGAAGGCAAGAACAGCAGCACATGTCTGAAATTCCATCTATTTGAGAGGCTAAGGCAGGAGGATTGAGAGTTTAAGGTTAGCCTGGACTACTTAAATTCTATCTATCTATCTATCTATCTATCTATCTATCTATCTATCTATCTATCAGATCAATGCTTATTGGAGAGAGAAACAGTGGAAAAGAATGTGGTTATATGAGAAAGACAGAGAGAGAGAGAGAGGGAGAGAGAGAGAGAGAGAGAGAGAGAGAGAGAGAGGGCGCTAGGTAGTCAAGTATGGCAAACGATTTATCTCTGCCAGATCTGAGTGGTGTCTATTCATCTCATACTACCTCCTCCTTCCGTTTGCTTGGGACATTTCATTTTGTAAACAGTCATGGTTGAGAATGGGAGAGTAGATGGTATTCTCCAGGTCACACTCCTTCCTTTAAGCTCTGGCAGATGAGACTGACAGAGAACATCATAAAATCACATTCACTGAGATTTATTAGAGGAAAGAAAAAGACCAAAGCATACACCTGCTTTCCGAAAACTACTTGCCAGTGATCTCATCCATCTTCTGCACTGAGCAGCTGGAGTGGTTCCTCTAAAGCACAGATACGATCAAAGGGCTTCAGCTTCCTCCAGGTGCTCTACAGCCTTCACAGCAGCTAAAGCACCTGAGGGCCATAACCTGAGGGACCAATCTTGATCTTGATCCATTTATGTCTCTTTGAATTCACTTCTCTAGGCAGATATACTTCCTGGGTAACCCTAGGGCCATATTCTCTGATTCCAGGGCCTGTGCATACTATTCCTGGGCTATGTACTGTCCTCCTCTGACTCCTCCTGACCTTGCCTGTGACTCACTAGATCTGAGATTAGACAAGTTTCTAGAAAGCTGTCCTTGCCCCCCTGGACACAGCTGAGTGACCCTACCTTTGTGTCTTCCCCTTTCGTAACTTTTGTCAAGATGGAGGCCAGCTTTCTGGTCTTCTCTTTTTCTAAAAGAGAGTGAGAGCCTTGTTAAAGGGACTATACTTTAGTGTCCTCTGCTTGACTAGTACATGGACTAATGCCAGCGAGCTTTGGAGAAATGTCTATGCATGTGTGAGATGAGTCTATGAGTAAATGAGTGGATCTAGGAATGGAACTAGCCAGGTTTCCTTGTCACTTCTTGTACAGTGTCAAGAGATCCAGTAGTCTATTTATCTTCTGATGACTATAAAAGCTTTACTGAAAACCTTTCAACAAGTTTATGATTCCTTAATATGGCTACTTCTATTTAATTAAATGAACTCGGCAGGTCAACTTAAAATAGCCACAGAGGAGGAAAGATGACTCAAGACTAGGTGTGTTTGTTACGGTTGACAATGTGTTCTTAGGGTCAACACAGTGAAAAGCAGTGTGGGCAGGAAAGGGTTTATTTATTTAATAGATTGAAGTCTTTCATCCAGGGAAGGGAAGACAAGCAGGAGCTCAAGGCAGGAAGCCGGAGTCAGGAACTGAAGCATAGGCCATGGAGGAATGCTGCTTACTGGCTTGCTCCCCATGGCTTGGTTAGCCTACTTTCTTATACATGCCAGAACTACCTGCCTAGAGGGCAGGAGGTTAGAAGGTGGCAGCACAGTGGGGATCACTTACATCAACCACTAATTTAAAACGTTCCTATAGACTTCCCTACAGGCCGATCTCTTGGGGGCCACTTTCTCTACCGAAGTTCTCCCTTCCCAAGTGACTCTAGCCTGTGTCAAGCTGACATAAAAACCAGCCAGCACACTAGGCGAAAGAACAATCCAACATTTTATAAACACATTAGAACAAACTAACATGTTTTGTCTGCCCACCAGGGTAAACTGGCACGGCAGATAAGCTTCTGACTTCATCAGAATGCTTTCCTTCCATGTTTCACAGACAAGCATGGCTCACCACATACTGGAGTCCTCTTAAGCAAACCCTTTGTCCAAACAGAATCTCACACCGCATTTTCGCAGCATCTGGCTCAATCCCCTCAGTGTACATTAATCAGATTCCTACCTGTGAGGAAACTAAGGTCAATGCCTTTAGTGAACAAACACATAAAGAATATTTACAATGTACTCGGGCTCTGGAAGAACATAGAACAGGATACAGATTTTTGTGATAAAGACACAGGGTTTATAAGACAGAGGGTTTATAAGTTCCCACCCTACCCTTACAAACTCATAATGAAACACTGAAAGTATCACTCCTGCTTGCAGAATTAGGAGGTTGCTCAAAGAAGAGGCAGCAAATAACAGCATATAAGAGAAGGACTTATACTTTCAGTGGGAGATGAGATTTGGAAATGGTCATTAAAGACCAGCAGGAATTTGGTAGGAGACAAGGAAGAGGAGAGTCAGAAGAAATAGCATGCGCAAAGACTTCAGTGTGTCAGGGCTTGGGAGGAAGAAGTAGCTCAGGAGGTCCAGGCAGGTTCCACGAGTTGCCCTAAGATTCTCCAGATCAATGTCTCCAACCAGGTATCTTCCACTTCAGGACAGAGTCCATGCTTTTATTATCCATAGCATCCAGACGTGTGAAACACAAAGCATTTTTAATAAATGCCATCAAATGTTGTGGGAACAGTAGGAAGGTCAAAGGGAGACCAGAAGGAAGCCTACAAAAGCAAACTAGAAGGACAGCTAAACAGATGGCTTGGTGGTTAATCACACTGGCTGCCTTTGCACAGGACCTGAGTTTGGTTCCCAGCACCTACATAGGGCCTCACAACCATCTGTAATTTCAGTTCTGGGGGAATCTGACACCTTCTTCTGGCCTCCTTGGGCACTGTATGCAGGCAGTGAAAATACATATATGCATACATATATATGTAAACATATATGTGTGTGTGTGCAGACAAACCACTAATATTCATAAAATAAAATAAATAAATCATTTTCAGGAAGACTAAAATAGACAGCCAGATCAAAAAATTTTTATCAAAGCCTCAAATAACATATCATATGACCATTTTTCTTAAATTTAGAAACTGACACATACTAGGGAAAGGACAATAATAATAATAGGAATAATAATTGTGCACATGCCCTTAGTACAGGATTCATTTTTAAAATCGTTGCTCAAAAAGTATAGTACTTCTTCATAAGGTTTTGGGTTTTTTTTTTTTTTTTTTTTTTTTTTTGTTTTTCAAGACAGGATTTCTCTGTCATCCTGGCTATCCTGGAACTCACTTTATAGACCAGGCTGGCCTCGAACTCAGAAATCCGCCTGCCTCTGCCCCCAAGTGCTGGGATTAAATGCGTGTGTCACCACTGCCCAGCTCTTCATAAGAATTTATGTAATTATACAGTGTGTAATAAAATTAATATACACTCTGTAACTACAGAGAACAAGATACATTATAACTTTATTTGAGGCTCTAAGGGCTGTCAAAATACAAATTAAACACCTTCGTGTTTGACATGAGAGGGTGGCCCCAACTCCAGAGATTAGTGGAACAGAGATTGAAGTAAATTGTGCTGTTTATTAAAGGGGAAAACAAAATGTCTTTCTTACAAACCATGGGAAACTTTGAAGTTGTACAAGCACAGCTCAGGAAGAGGTAGGATTTGGGCTGACCATTACTATGCCTGAAGAATTGTATTTTCTCTCCCCAAATGCTCCAACAGTTTTATTGTGGAGAGTGGGAGAAAGGGTGTGTACCTGTACCCATCATTCTTTTTCCATATTCTAGACTAGAAAGGTAACTCCTTAAAGACGAGCACAGGGACTTTCTGGGTTCGGAGCGTCTTTTATACACCTGTAAAGTACATCTGAAACTCCACTCTGAGACACCTAAACTGAAAAGGATTTCTCACTTCTCCACACAAACTGAAGAATCCTTATATCGAAGAAGCAAGAACTTTGTAAATAAGATTTGTAAATAGAGGGAAGGGCAGTCCCTGACATCTTAAAAGTAGATCCTGTAAGACTGTAAACTTGCACATACACATCTCTGTGCACATTTGCAGGAGGAAGGAGAAATTTTTTTTTTTAATTGATCAACAAGCCTTCCCTGAGTTAAACATATTCTGGGCCCAAGCAATAGATGCAGGCCAAATACCTAACAGGAAGTCTGGTCCAATGACTCCAAAGGAAGTGTATCTGAAGATTTTCAAACCATTAATATCTAGCATTATAAATTAGCAGACCAATGGACTCAACCATTTACTCAGACTGCATCTCGGCACCAAGAGCTGCCAGACCTTACACCAGCCAGCAGAGAACAGTTAGTAATTTGTATCAGAGTAGAAGATAATTAACTCCAGTTTCGGAGCTGTCTGGGGTTAATGTGCTAAATTTCCATCGTGCAGCTGACGGATGAAAGGAAACACACTGCAAAGCCAGCCTGCAGGGTGGAGGCTCCATGTGGGTGTCTGTGTGGATAGCACAGGAGAAAGGACAATGCTGTGGGACCATGCAAATCTAGGCTTAAATTCTAGGGGTGAAGCCTGAGACATCTCTCTACCTCTTGTAAAGTCTGTTTTCTAATCTAAAAAATGGGGATGTGTGTTCCTAGCTTGCAAGTTGTGGGGAGAAATGAGTAAAATCATCTATTTTAAGCCGCTTGGCTGATGCAGCAGGCAAGCTCTGGACATGTCCTAAAGGAGGCTATTCTATTATTGCTACATGATTCCAATCCTTGCTGATCAAGACTAGATTCTGCTGTTTTCTAAGCACATACATTTATAATGTTTTCCACCCCATTCCACATATGAGAAGTTTTGACAAGATGGCAAAATTTAGATCCTGAAAAACTTTTTTTAAGGCATAAATTGTGGCCAGGAGTGGCACATGCTTGTGATCTCAGTACATTAGCAGGAGAGAGATGTAGGGGAATCTCTTAGAGAGGAAGGCTAGTCTGGTCTATGAAGTCAGACCTTGTCTCATATCAAAAAAAAAGAAAGGAAAAAAAAAGGAAAGAAAGAAAGAAAGAAAGAAAGAAAGAAAGAAAGAAAGAAAGAAAGAAAGAAAGAAAAAGGAAGGAAGAGGAAGAGAGAGAAAAGTGAACTGTTATCCAGTGGCTTTGAAGGTAGCCAAGGCTACATTTCTTTATATTAATTTTAATTTTATGTATATGGCCGTTTTGCCTGCATATATGTCTGTCATTATATGTATGCCTGGTGGCCATGGAAGGCCGGAACTGGAGTTAACAGATTGTTGTGAGCCACTGCATCAGGGCTGAGAATTGCCAACACGTGATCAAAATGGCTGAGCCAGTCTAAGGCCAAAGAGGTTACACTTCTCGTGCTGCTACTGTTACTGAGCTGCTGCTGGCCAAATCTCAGAGCTCAGGCTCCAAAGTGAAGCACAGGCAAAGGTTTTAAAGGAGTGAAGCTGTGTGAAGCAGGACTCAGCACTTCCATCCGCGGGTAACCCTCAAAAAGGCATTCACCCACCTGACTCTAGCGCTCTTCAGGGCTGGGAGCCCCTTCTTCCCTTCCCAAGGGGCTGCTGTCCTAAAGTCAGACAGACCCTTCATTTAGGATGCAAGTCAGTAAATGAATGAAGGAGTGAGGTCTATGAATGTGAAAAGTAAGGTTCCAGAAAATAGCTTTTGGCTTTTGCATAAAATGTAGCAGATGTGCAGCTCCATCTTCATAAGCGCTGGAGCAGGGGCTGTTCTTGAGCGTGTTGATAGTCTGTGGATCCCTTCCCCCTAACTAGGGTGCCTTGTCTGGCCTCAGTGGGAGAGAATGCGGCTAGTCCTGCAGAGACTTGTACCAGGGTTGGGAGATACCCAGGGGGCCTCCTGCTTCACTGAGAAGGGGAGAGGGGAAGAGAGGTGAGCTGTAGGAGGTAGGGACTGGGGAGGAGGAGGGTATTGAGATGTAAAATGATAAATAAATTAATGAAAAAATATAAAAGAATTTGCGCTTCATATTTTTCAATTACTGAACTAGCTCCGTGCACCGTTTCGGCAGACAGACAGGTTAACTGCCCCTCACACTAGCTGCTCTGGGTTTTGCACATTTCTGTTTTGACTCACTCCCCCGTGTCTCACTCCCTAAACAATAAAAGCATAGAATCAGCCCCACCTGAAATGAGTCAGGGGAAAGCTCAACAAGAGTTATATGGCCTCCTAATCAGTAATCTTGTAGATTCATAGGAACCAGGAATGCCTGCCGACCTGCGGACAACACCAAAACCGCACCAAGAGATGGATGACTGCTGGGGTTAATGACCAAGAGTCAGGCATGGTGGAAACACTTATGATCCCAAGTATTCAGGAGGCAAAGCCAGGCGGCCTTCTATGAATCCAACGCCAGACTGTTCTACATAGTGAGTTCCAAAGCTGCCAAGACTACATACTGAGACCCTATCTCAAACCCCAGTCCCCACCCCAAAATCTCAGAAGCATCATTAATGAGAAATCCAAATTTCATTAGAGAAACAATAGGAAGCGCTTATCACATCTGATCTAGTTGCAGAGTTTGGTTCTTCTGATGAGAGCTGTTGACAGATCACAGCTTATCCCCCCATGGTTCGTCTTCTGTGCATTGGGACGGTATTGACTTCTCAACCTCTCCAGGTATGCTCAGAAGTTTAGATTTATAAAATAAATGTTGAAAAATAACTGATTCCTCTCTCAACAGAGTATCATGACTTTGGTAAACATGACGCATCTCGTTTGCAACAGGAGATAGGGTATTATGTGTCTTTCAAAAATGCAATTCTGTTTTAAACAGGCCACACCACGCAGGAGGACATCTGTCTTTATGAGTAAAGGAATCTCTCCACTCCGAACTCTCCCTGAGTTTCTGGAGAAGTTTAAAGTCATGCATTAATGAATGCTTTCAGCCTCATCATGCTGTTGTTATGAAGTGCTTATTTCCACTATCCCATGGGTTCTCATAGCAAATAGATGTTCCCCAGCGGTTATCTCTGTGTTCTTGCAGAATTATCCATCCTGTTGAGCATTGTTTATCCATACATGACAGAAACCAAACGCTAATTCAAGCAAGATGGTTGAGATGATTCCCTCCATTTCCATTCTTGCAAGCATTTCCAGGGATGGCCAATAGTATTGTCTATGAAACTCTATCAAGTGGTTGGGTTTCTTCCTATAGTGAAGGCGTGGATGAAAGTAGGTTCTGGAAGGGTTATCTTACATAGTCTCCCTGTTTGGAGCCTCACCGAAGTGTCATGGGAGGCTCCCTAGAGTCTCTGTGGATGTCTCTTTGAAGTTTAAATACCCCTTTAACTCACAAGTCATTCTGAGACTTTATTCTATTGAAAGACCATGGATTTCCACAAAGCTTATTTGTAGAACTTTATGCGAATTGCCAGAATTTGTTGTACATATTTTGAACAGACATTCCCCCCAAAATCACAGAATAGACAAATAAAAATCTCAGTGAAATGCTTTGATATGGAAATATTTATGATTTAGTATTACATACAAGTACATGATGATGTAGAAAAGGCTATGGCCTACTCTAAGTTACCCTGTTTCATTTTTTGAAGTTGTACAAAACCACAAGCATGTTTGCCTGTGTTTCTGGAATAGCATGCTCAAGACAGTACCTAAAATTCTTCTAGCTCCTTTAGAAATATACATGCATATTTTCCTGGGATTCAATAGCAACTACTACTTACTGTTCATGAGAGTTGTTTTTAAATTTCTTCTTTGTACCTTATTTAAATGTGATAGTTTTATATTTTCTGTACTTAGTATGTACAGCTTTCTAATTAGAATATAAATGTTTTCTTGGGGGAAGGAGTTCTCTTATCAGCAAGAAAGTAGTTTCCATACAGGTAGAACCAATTAATCATTAATTAATAGAAAATTAATGGAAGTAAATGACAACCTAATCTAAAATTAACTTACCATACAGATTTGGTTTTAACTTCTTGCATTTAAATAAATTCTTCCCAGTAGAGTGTATCCTGATCCTAACTAGCTCCAATTTCTACTAGCTTATTCTTTTCTGAATCGGCTCAATGATTCCTTATAAATCAACAAGAAACTCCAGAAAGACAAGGAATGAAAGGTGCAAAGGGAGCTGAGGGCAGAGAGAGAGAGAGAGAGAGAGAGAGAGAGAGAGAGAGGGAGAGAGCGCAAAGGGATGCTCGGAAGCCTGGGAGCCATGAATATGAATGGAGAGAGCTTTGGGCAGAAGGATAATGGCAGAGGGAAATGCTATTCAGATGACAGCTGCCTGCTCTCCCCGCCTCCCCTCCCCCCCATCGGGGGCCAGCGGGGGACCCCCCCTCTGCAAGGCCTTGATTCCCAGCCCAGAGGCACGCTACAATGCAAGCCACCTCCTTGGTGTTCTCACACTCGAAAAGCACCGAGGAGAAAAGGCTGCTGTGTTGAAAGCTTGTGCCCTATAGAGTACCAACAGTGTTAAACATGCTTTAAAATACGTTGCTACTTTTCATATCAATCACGGAGAACGCCAAGCGGCTCCCCAATCTGCTGGGAGGTACAAGGGTGTGCATTGTTTAATTGGCTCTGGGAATCTTATGAGCCTGCTAGACCTTTAATTAGAGGAGTTGGTGGATTGTGTGAAGCTTGTGCTAGGGAGGGGCAGGCTGGTTCTCCCCTGGTCGTGGTAATTTGTAAATTCACCTTTGAACAAACTTAAAAGGATTCACTTATACCTTGATATGACTCTGGGTTACAGGATGACAAAGGGAGACAAAACTCAATTCTTCTGATAAGAAAACAAAAATCTCTGGGGTCAGAATAACCTTGTGGATACTGGATTTGCAACCTTGCATTAGAAAGGAGCAAGGCCTTAACATAGGACTATTTTATTTTGTGTTTAAGTATGCATCTCTCTCTCTGTCTCTCTGTCTCTGTCTCTCTGTCTCTCTCTGTCTCTGTGTGTGTGTGTGTGTGTGTGTGTGTGGTGTATGTACAGGTGTGTAGAGACCCCAGGAGATGTTGGCTGGCTTACTCACTCTCCACTCATTCTCTTGAGACATAATCTCTTTCTGTGTCTGAAGCTAGGCTGGTGGCCAGCAAGCCCAAATGATCTTCCTGTTTTCTTCCTCCAACATACACTGGATCGGTGTATGTGTGGCCATGGCTTGTTTCTTATGTGGATGCTGGGAATTTGAGTGCAGGTTTGTAAGTTTAGGAAGCAAAGAGCAAAGTACTCTTACCCAGTGAGTCATTAATTACTCCAGCACTGCCCACCCCCCCAAAAACAAAAAACCACACATAGGAATTTGAAAGAGTCAGGCAGTGGTGGCCCACGCCTTTAATCCCAGCACTTGGGAGGCAGAGGCAGGAGGATTTCTGAGTTCGAGGCCAGCCTGGTCTACAGAGTGAGTTCCAGGACAGCCAGGACTATACAGAGAAACCCTGTCTCGAAAAACAACAACAAAACAAAACAAAACAAACAAAAAAAAACAAAACAAAAAAAGGAATTTGAAAGAGTACTACACTGATCTCATAAGCGTAAGTCAATATGCATTCAATATGTAGACCGGAACTAGAAATGGATCATAAATTTGAATTCAAAACTGCCTGGTCAGTTTACCTTAATCAAGTTCCTTAGGTTCATTTTAGGCTTTTTCCTCCTTTTATTGAAATAACAATAATGTACCAGGGTTTATATTTTAAATATCTTGACCAAGGCCTTAAAAGGCAAACGCACTTACTTCTGCACCATGGTTATTACAGGTGAAAAGACTGAGGAACAAAGAGACACCAGGACTAAACCAGAGGAAGAGGTCAGAACTCCAAAGCTCAGTCTCATGATTCAACAAGAAAGCAAGCCTATTAACCCTTCAGGCCCATGATGCAGAGGCGTTGTATAACCAGGATGCTTTCCCGGCAGTCCCAGCAAGCTCTGCTTTCATGTTACATCACTGGGACCAGATCAGTGAGAATGTGGAGAATATTCTATTTCCTTACCTACGACAACTTGTAAAGCAGCAGGGTCAGTCCCCTAGGACCTAGAATGATCTTAGTGCAGCCAACAGTGTTTGGGGACTTAGTGCAATGTCCCCAAACACTGTTAAAACCCAGCCACAAATCACACTTGTTCCATCTTTTCCCTATTCAAATGTTTATTTTCAGGTTCAGTTTATCCCCCACACCTCTCACAGAGTCCAAGAGTTAGATAATTCCATTCCATTCGGCATTTTACTCCTGAATAACAACAACAACAAAAATTACAACATTTTCCACTAGACCAATGACAGGTACATGGTAAATTCTAGTTGGACATCCCACCCCTCTCCAGGTGTACATCGAGGGGAGCCTACCAGCACCCAATCAGATTGTAGCTTTTTGGACTTCAAAGTCCATAATAAAACCTCTACAAGAAGCCATTACTGACGGGTCAGACTTGGTTTGTGACAAACCCTCCAAGCTCAACTACTGGTGTGCTAAAAGTAAATAAAATCACAGACAGGCACATCTACAGACTTCTAAAGACAGCATCACAAGAAAGTCGGCAAATCTCTTTTTATCTAGAGTTTAGCCTAAGTGTTAAAGATCAGCACCTATAAAACAAGCTGTCAGAAGTCTGTGGCCAAGTCTTCTATTACTGCTTGCTTCAGTCTCCCTGCTGAACACCCTGCACCACCACACTCAGCAATACCCTGATTGTCTGAATGCAAGCGCTTCTTCAAGCCCTGCCTGGGAGTTGATCAGTTACAACAGCAATCAGAAGGGTTAAGCCCAGTGCAGTGATGTGGCAGCCAGCTCCAGGCACTGTCTATGCGTAAAGAGCTGAGGGAGAACAAGATGGACAGAAAAAGATGTAGGGATCTAAGAGCCAAAAGGGAAAGAAGGGCACGGGGGGGGGGGGGGGCAGAGAGATGAAAACCTCTCATCCTGGGTTTCCAAAACACACCTTATGAGAGAGAAGAAAGACCACGAATGTCCCAGCTAATAGCAGTTGTTACTTCAGGTTCTAGCCATTTCCTCAGCTGTAGTCTGGAGCCCAAGCAATGAGGCCGGACAACACACTTGGTGTCCAGTTACTTTCAAATTGGCCAGTGTAGATTGGATGTAAATGTCTCCTACAGGCTCTGACATGTGAACGCTTGGTTCCCTTCGGCCACATTGTCTTGGGGCTTTAGCAAGTTTGACCTTACTGAAGGCAGTATGTCACGGGAGGCAGAATGTCATGGGAGGCAGAATGTCACGGGAGGCAGAATGATGTCATGGGAGGTGGAATGTGAGAGATGTGAGCTCACTGCTTCTTGTTTTGACCTCAGCCATTCCTGCCTGCTGCCATGCCTCCCTGCTGTGATAAGATTCCTTTGGAACTGTAAACCTTTCTTTTTTTTAAGGTTGCCTTGCTCATGGTACCTTAGCAGAGTAACAGAAAAGTACCTGATGTAACAAGCAGGATGAACCAACATCAAAATGGATGGAGGCTGATCCAGACCCATAGGCTGCTATTCTTGGGTCCGAGAAGGGGTGGCCGTCACTTTGCCTTCTGTGTCTTCTCCCTTCGGAGTGCTGGCTCAGTGGCCTAACAACTCTAACAGCTCTAACAGCCTTATTTATTTATTTATTTATTTATTTATTTATTTATTTATTTATTTTATATGTCTATGTGTTTCTGAATGTATGTATGTGGACCGTGTGCATGCAGATTGTGAAAAGTTGGATATGGATGCAGAACCTGGGTCATCTGCAAGAAGAGCAAAGTGCTCTTGACTACTAAGTCATCTCCTGGGCTCCCATTTCTGTCTTTTCTTTCTGCTTACTCCATATCTTGACTTGAGTCTTGCAAGAAATAACAACTAGCCCTCTGTAAGTTCATGGCGTCAGAGCCAGAAACTTTCAGTGAACAGGGCCCCATAACCTGTTGCGTAGCTCGTTTCAGGACTAGTAGTTTTACCCGCTCAGTAATCAGGAGAGCTGGAAGTTGAAAGCAATCAGCTGAGAGTGTCTCACGGAATCACACTTGATTAGAGGAAGCTGATTCACAGGAGCTAGCAAGTCCACGAGGGAGATTGGTTACCTACACATGGGAGTGAGCTGACATAAAGACTAAGCCCTCTTGCCTTAATGTGGGACAACCCCTCTAGACCGTGTGAGCAGCCCGAGCCTCCTGTGCTTTGTTCAGTTTCTCCCCTGCCCAATTCTGCTGCTCTCATTTACCTGCTGGGCGTTGTTGCTGAGTGATATCCCTGGCACACCTACATACAATCTCAAGGTCTGTGTCTCTAGATAATGGACGGTTGATCCATCAAAAACAAGGTACGACTATAAACTTGTGCCTTGCTTACTGAGACCTCCAACACGTGTATGAGCCATACTTAGACTCTCCATTCAGGGATCACAGATGGTTCTGCCGAGTCTTTGTCTATGCTGTTCCCATTGTCCACAGTTCTAATGTGCACATACACAGTGACCACAGCGTATCATGCCAGTGATGAATGAAGTAACTCAGCAGCTAGCTAAGTCACTATATAAACAGCAGTATTTACTATCTATGTGCACATACATTTCCCCTATGGACTAGTGTTAATGATACTAGAAGGTACTCTGCAGAGTACCAAAGGATAACAGTAAACACCAAACCCTGATATAATTCTTTGATCTGCATTAGTGACCTGCCTAGTGACTGTGGCCAGAGACCAATCTTGTCAGGTCTTTCAAAGCCTGTTGGTGACTGGATTGGTATTATCTCTGAATATTTGGGGCATTAGAGAAAGGAAAGCAGTATCCCTTAGTGTCCCCACAGGTCTTCATGAGCACCTGCAGCCTGGACCAAAGTCTAAGAAGGGTTCTAGGAGTGAGCTCTTTCATCCACCATAGGAATAGTGGGACAAGTAGAACACACTTATATGTGTTTTTTATTGATTCCATAACAAACTTCCACAAGCTTAGACAACATTTTCTTTAAACTTTATACATTGGAGCCCAGTCCCTTAAAATAGGGCTGTGCTCCTCTTGGAAACTGAGAGAAGAATCCATTTGCTTTCCTTCTCTTGCTGCCAAAGGCTATGGGGCATCCGTCTTTGGTGCCTCTGGTTCTGTCACTACCCTCACCTGATGACCTCCTGTTCATAAAAACCCAGCAAATGTGGTAGGGCCACCTTGATAGTCCTAGCTAACCACCCACTTCAGTATCTTTACAGGGTCACATATGCAAAATCCCTTTTGACATGCAAGTTGCCTATACTGGGCCTTGATGGATTAGCATGGACCCCTTTGGTGGAACATTGCTCTGCCTACCTCATTCTATCAGCTTTTCTTAACTGTCTGAAGTATGCTCTCTGGACAAGGCTCTGAATGTAACTGCAGGGAATACAGACTGTCTGCCAATATCTTACTGTACCCACTGACAACGGGTGGGAGCAAAAGAATGACTTAGCCTAGTGTTCTCCGGTCAGCTTCTCCAGGAAGGGCATCTCAATACAGGCATCTCTGGTTTCCCTCTGCACTGGAAAATGGTATTTCCAGAGTACTGGGGAAACTGAATTCATTGTCCTTCTCTCAGACATGTACAACATACCAACATACCAACTAACATACTAACATACCAAAGGATGGAGCTGATGTTCAATAAAGGTAGACTTTCTGTCTTCCTGAACCCTGGGTTTTCTAAATATGCTTTCTTATATTCATAGACACTTTGGGAATGATACAGTAGGTTACAGTCCAATTCTGGACAGTGTCATGAAAATGGCTCAGTACCAAGGCTGCAGATCTCAGTCCCCTGAAAAATCGACTGGTACAGTTTCCTGTCCATCCACATCACCCTGTTAGACTAACTCCTCTCCCCAGCCCTCAGCTGCACTTTGGCAGACCAGGATCCTGTGTGTTGACTCACTTGAGCTAAGTGAGTAAAGTCACACTCTTCAGGTACTTCAGCACTGCCTGGAGACTCATTTCCTGGAAAGACTGCACCCTCTGCCCCACCCAGGTCCCTTTCCTTGTATCTGGATCTCAAAGCTAATTTTAAAAATCAAACAGGAAATAGTATGTCACCAAAAAATACCCAAAAGCTTTCACCACCACTTACCTGTTAAATCAAATACTTGGGCAGATTGGCAAGTCAAACTGACAAAAGAAAATTGTTTCTTCATTCAGAGAATGGATTGCTACTATAAAAACAGAGGAAAAGGCATTGCCTTGTGCTGGTGACATACAAGCTGCTGCTGGGGTCTCTACTGCAGTGGGATGGTGGTATCATCTGGTCTTTTTAACGCATCATTGGAAGTGTTGGAGTAGCAGAATCTGAGTCAAAAAGAAACTTAGATATCACTCATTTCATTTTCTTTTATAATCTTGGAGTCTTTTTTTTACTACACCTAATTTAAAAGCTCTTAATTCAGGTTTGGCATCTAGTATAAACATCACCTGCCCTTAAGGATCATGTGACTTGCAAAGCATGACTTTCTCCTCTCATCTGTCCAAATTTTTCATTATAATAGTCAATATTCATTGCATGCATCCATATTCCATGTGGCGGGCACTATGCCAAACCATATAATTGTGTTGTCTTGTGTTTGCCTGCAGACCTACAGTACTGCTACTGTTTAGGCAGACAGCCCTTTACTAAATATTTACTGCGCCACACTTCTGACAATGTACTCAGCTCCGTACACTTTTAACCTCACATCTCCAACTAGATGCTGTCACCCCTTTGAGATGTAGAATCAGAGGCTTCCACATGGGAAGACATATTGTCATGGTCACACAGCTAGTAGGTGGCAGGACTGGTACTCAAACCCTACCCATCTTTTCATCCATTTCTTCCTCTTTGCTTTCTTTCCAGCCCATGACTCTCAACGGCATCTCTGTGTCAAACGAGATGAGATCAACGGCTCAAAGTGTCTCTGAGCATCGCTGAATTCACAGAGCATTTTTTTTCTCATCTTCTTCTCTGGTCGCTTGTCACATTCTGGACAGAGGTTACCTTGTCATTTGCTCGGTAAGTGCAAACTCATTTAGAACAAATCTTATGTCAATTGGAAAGTGTATGAAAAAGATCTACTTTGTTTTGAGGCAGGGTCTCTCTATGTAGCCATGGCAGACCAGAACTCCCTATGCAAATGAGGCTGGCCTTGAACTCACTGAAATCCACCTGCTTCTGCCTTTCTAGTGCTGAGATTAAAGGTGTGCACCATTGAGCTCAGCTGAAAAATCTGGATTTGATGGAGGGTTCCCAAGTCTCAGTTGCTTATTTGCAGAAGCAACTATACAACAGTCTTTCAATTCAGGGGGTTAAACTAATAGATTGTTTCACAAATCTTTGCCTAGCAGCTCCTGTAGCAGACAGCCACCACGAGTTTCAGTTCCCTTAGATCTAGGATGAGGTCAAGCTTGAAAGAACCTTTATTATTTTTAGTTTTAGCTCCAAAACCCCACAAAGTTTCGAGAACACAGCAGATGCTAAAATTTTTCTTTTGAATGACAATCATTTAAAAATTCTCACCCTCTTCTAACTGGGAAGCTAGTGGCAATCATGGTTGCTGGGGAGAGAGAGAGAGAGAGAGAGAGCGCCCGCACGTGCCCGGAAAGTCAGTTTTCTTATGGGCTTATGGTAATTTGAATGAGAAAGGCCCTCATAGTCTCATATATTTGAATATTTGGTCTCCGGTTGGTAGATGTGTTTGGAAATCACCAGGAGTCATGCCCTTGTTGGAGGGCTGTGACGCTAGCTGCCCCCTTTGAGGTTTCAAAAGCTCATACGGTTGCCAGTCCCATTCCTTCTTCTGCCTCCTGCTTGAAGATCAGGATTCGAGCTCTTAGTGGCTGCTCTAGTTCCATGCCTGCCTTCCTGCTACCATGTCCCCTTCCATGTTGGTCATGGACTCTAACCCTCTGAAAACTAGAGCCCTAAATTAAATGCTTTCTCTTATAAGTTACCCTGACCATGGGTTTTCAGAGCAACAGAAAAGTAACTAAAACAGGGATCCAGCACCTTGACGGGCTGGCTACACGTACTCCAGCAGCTGGTCTCATTCCGACACACAGATAGGCAGCACTAAGGAGACCCAGTAAGTTAAAAACAAAACCAAAAACAAAGAGCTCATAAAGCTGGGAGGGCAGCTTGGTTGTTGGAGACAGGGGAGGAACTGGAGAGGAAGTAATGGGGGGTAGATTTAATCAGTGCGCCTTATATGCATGTAGGAAATGAAACCCTCACACAATAAAAAAGAAAGATGTTTTCATTAAAAGTCATGTCCTTCTGAAGGCACTGGGCACACACATAGCACATGGACAAACATGCAGGCAAAATACTCATACACATAAATTTTTTTTTAAATAAATTTAAGACCACAACAGCCAAGGGAGGCCAGAAGAAAGACACCCAAGTGCCTGCCCTAGCCACAGCAACCCGGGGCAGCTGGAAGAAAGGCACCCAAGCATTGGCCACAGGTGCCACTATGATGGACAAATGTATGCTGGGGAGACCGGAAAGATGGAAGGCATGAGGAGAAACGGAAGAGAAAGAGAAGCTGAGGGATTGAGATACTGTGGAGAAGATGGAACCAGAAATTCGACGGCAGTGAGGAACAGACAGATATGAGGAGACCATGGTGTGTGGTCCTGGCCCAGGCTGCCACCAAGGGCCATGTCTGGGTCTGTGGTCCTGCTGCAGCTGGGATCTGTCTCAATGTCTGTAGAGTTATCACCAAAGGCCAAGAAGATGTCTGTGATCAAGGTTGACACTGGAGACCATGTGGATATGTAAGGTCCCTGTTGCTTGCGGGTGGAGACTGGGGGTGGGGGTGGGGAGGAGGTGCTTGCTGATCTGAGTAGCTTGTGCTGCCACCCAAGGCCATGGGGACATCCAGGTCCATGCTATGTTTGGGTCTGTGGTCATATGGCAGCTGGAGTCTATGTTGACGCCCCAGGTGTGTGTTACCACCAAAGGCCATGCAGACGTTCTGAGTCTAGACTGCCCCTGAGGCGCTGTGCTAGGCTGGCCCTGCCCCTTGCAGGCCACCAGACTTCAGAGAGCTAGTCCTACTCCTCATCTGCCATGTGGGGCGGGGGGAGGGGGAGGAGGACGGACAAGGAAGAGATATCTTCCCCTTCTTGCCATCTGCATCTTCGGCAGGTGGGAAAGCTGGTCCCACTCCTCACTGGGTGCAGCATTTAGGGGAGTGGGCCCTAAACCTTGCTTGGGCAGTATAGTCGAGCTGCCCCTGGTATCGAAGGGTAAGCTGGACCCGAGGGCATGACAGCAGGAGAGCTGATGCTGCCTCTTATCTGCTGAAGCATCAGGTGAGCCAGCTGGGGCAGAGCTACAGAGCTAGCCCCTGCGGTGAGGACAAAGGAAAGCTGGCTGGCTTACAAACTCAGCTACCTCCCAGGCCCAGATCCAGGGCTTTGAGTTGGCTCACCCCAACTTCTATCTACCCCATCTATGATCGGCTGGAGCATTAAAAAGCTGGTCCTGCAGGCCCAAAGCTGCAGGATCTCAATTACACAGGTCAACGGCAGGATATCTGAGAGCAGTCCTGGTGAGGATCCAGTATTGATAGTTAGTAGAAGCCAGAGGTCTCAAACCAAACCAATGACTCATTGCAATGAGCATTGGCAAGTAAAGACGTGTGGACAAAAAAGTATACTGTGCGACACACTGTGACACAGTACAGCTCCTATGACGGGATGTTTTTTATTCTATCTTATTTTACTTTATTTTATTTTGGGGTGGGGAGGTAGCAAGGGCAGAGGGCGGGAGGGACAGGGGGATGTGTGGGACTGGGGTCCATGAGGGGAAATTCACAAAGAACCAGTAAAAAGTTTAAAAAGAATTTTTTTTTAATAAGTCATGTCCAGCCAGTTGTGGTAAATGACTGTAATATTAGCAATCTGGAAATTGCAACAGGAGGATAAGGGGCTGAGAAATCAAAGTACAAGGACTACCCAAGATCCCTGGTGGGATACCAGGGAGCATGAAGGGGACATGTCACAGGAAAAATTGGCAAAAATAAGGTTTCTGAACACACAGTGACCCAAAATCAAATGCACAGTGAATCCGGGGTGCTGGGAGTAGTACACTATCTGATCTCAAACTATATCAAAGAAGCCTGGTAGAGGTTGAATGCCTTTAATCCCAGCACTTGGGAGGCAGAGGCAGGTGGATCTCTGAATTCGAGGCCAGTCTGGTCTATAGAGTGAGTTCCAGGACAGCCAGGGCTACACAGAGAAACCCTGTGTCAAAAAAAAAAAAAACAAAAAACAAAAAACAAAACCCAAACCAAACCAACCAAACAAACAAAAACAAAAAGGGGGGGGGGAAAGCCCTGTCTCAAAAACAAAAACAAAATTATCCTAGAGAACCATAGTGACAGAATTATCTTAAAGAAGCACTGTGACAGACACAGAATGGCACTGGCACAAACAGACATGCAGAACAACAAACAGAACAGAAGATCCAGAAATAACCTACATAGTCATTTCTGACAAACGTGTCAAATACACGCACTGGAAAAATGGCAGCCCCTTCACTAAATAGTCCTGGTGAAACTAGATACCTATATGCAGAAGAAAAATAAAATTAGATTCATCTCTCTATCCTTACCAATAAAACAAACAAACAAAAACCAAAACAACAACAGTTCAAAATAGATCAAATACCTTAATATAAAACCAAAGCAATAAAATTAATAGAGAAAAATACAGAGATACAGGCACATATCTGCCTCTCTCTCCCACCACCCTAGGCAAGAGCTTTTTGAACAAACCTTCAGTAGCACGGCAAATAATCCCACGAACTGACACATGAAATTTTGTGAAATTAAAAATTTCTTGCCGCGTGGTGGTGGCGCACGCCTTTAATCCCAGCACTTGGGAGGCAGAGGCAGGTGGATTTCTGAGTTTGAGGCCAGCCTGGTCTACAGAGTGAGTTCCGGGACAGCCCGGGCTACACAGAGAAACCCTGTCTCGAAAAAAAAAAAAAAATCTTCATAGCAAGGGAAGGTATCAGCATAGTGAGAAGATGGCCTACAGAATAGGAAAAATCTTGGCCTGTTTTATTTCAAAGAGCATCAATATATAGAAGAACTGCCAGAATTAAACATGTTAGCATTCTGTCTAAACTCTACCCCTACAGTTACCTGGCAACAGCTAGGTATGCTCCTCCCCACAATTACCTGGCAGCAGCCAGGTAGGTCTGGCCCACTATAAAAGGGGCTGCTTGCCCCATCCTCTCTTGCTCCTCTCTTGCCTCTTGCTTCTCCCTGTCCCCTCACTCCTTCTCCCCCTCCAGGTGCTCATGGCCTCTACTCCTCTACCACCTCTTCTTGCCGTCACCTTTGCCCTGTCTCCTGAATAAACCTCACGTGGAACCGTTTGGCCTGGTGTGTTCTGTTGTGAGCCGTGCTCCTCGAACTACAAAACATAAATCTTCAAGTCAATAAAGGGTTTGGGAAACGAACAGTTTTCAAAAGACCAAACACAAATGGCTATGAAAAAGCTTTCAGAATCTTAGCTGAGAGAAACGCAAGTGAAAACGCTCTTGTCATCCCATCCTTTCGACACGCCTGAGTTAGAGGGGGCATCATCATTGGGAGAACAAACGAGATTGGAAAGATTGTCCAGTGGTTAGAGTGTGCACAGCTCTTCAGTTCCCAGCTCATCACAACTGCCTGTGATGCTGATGCGTTTAAACGCCAACGGCTGACCCCCTGACGCGTCACACAGATTTTGCAAAATAAAGTAAAACTGGAAAAGGAAAGTAAATGACAACAGATCTTGAGAAAATGTGAGGAGAAGAAAGAACAATTGGTGGCAACGTAAGAAGCTGGTGCAGCCATTACGGAAACCAGTGTTGAGGGATCTCAAAGAAGCAAAAGGTGCAACTACTGTATGACTTAGCTTACGGGCATATCTCCAAAGTGCTACCATAGACGTATGCTCACATCTATGCTTACTTCTGCAGTATTCTCAGGATGGAGGAAACGAAAGCAGCCAACTGTCCCTTGACAGGCCAGTGGAGAATGAAAAGACACGAAACATTCAGTCATAAAGAAAAATGAAATTATGATATTAAGGAAACTATTCCTGACTGAGAAAAGTCAAAGTCAATGTGTTTTCTATCATATGCAGAGTCCAGGTTTTAGTTTACGACTGTGTGTGTTTGTGTGGGTACAGGTCATGAAACTACAAAATGGACCACAAAAGGTGAATGAGATCTTAAAGAAGTGGGGAGAGCAGACAGGCTAATAGGACAGGAAAGTGGAGTTGGGGCTGCTTTGAGGAGGAAGAGGACAAACAGAGAGGGGCAGGGGCTTGAGAGAAGGGATTGGGGAACAAGGGACAACAAAAACAAGATGTGCATAAAAACACATAACAAAACCCAGTGGGCAAAGAGAGAAGAGAGGGGAGGAAGGAAGGAAGTGGGGGGGGGGGAGATGGGGGAAGGGAGAGAGAGAGGAAGAAAAACAGCAGTACACCTTCCCCCATTTTAATTACAGGATGCTTCTGGGCCTACCCACAGCTGATCTCTGCAGCAGGATGCCTGAATTCCTTGCCACTCTCCATTGTGCAGAGACCCTGACAGACCTAGTCTTGGCTCACCTTGCCCAGTGGTGGTCCCCATTCAGCCTGCCACAGAAGGCAGAAGTGATCCCAGCCACTCCCTGGAAGGGTCTCACATGCACCAGGTTGGGTCTCTGACACAGGTTCCAGCATCCTACTGAGGTGGTGAAAAAAAGGCCCTGCACTGCAGAGAGAGAAGGGGGTCCATGCATTTAACTTATTTAGTCTAAGCCAGGAAGACGGTAAAATTCTTACAAAAAATGTTATTTTTGACAGGCGGGAGTTGTCATGCTATTAGGTGGCAATTTCTTTTTTTTTATTAAGAAAAAACAAACATAATCCCAGCACTTGGGAGGCAGAGACAGGTGGATTTCTGAGTTCGAGGCCAGCCTGGTCTACAGAGTGAGTTCCAGGACAGCCAGGGGTACACAGAAAAACCCTGTCTCGAAAAATGAAAAAAAAAAAAAAAAGAAAGAAAGAAAGAAAGAAAAAACAAACATGACATAGTCAAGACATTTTTGCTTAAATACTAACAGCTTGACAGAAAACCGCACAGACTAGTTTTTGGGTGACTTTTGCCAAGTTATGCAGCCTTTCACAGCTGTGGCTCTTCTATGTATATAATAACGCATGCACACAAGCAGCGCTGTGTCTGAGTATGGGATTGCTAAGAAGAGTGTGACAGAAGGGGATGTTCAGTCCCTGCCCACCTGACTTAGTCAGGGTAACTATTGCCGGGATGAAACGCCATGGCCAGTGGTGACCTGGAGAGGAAAGGGTATATTCTGCTTACACTTCCACATTACTGTTTATTACTAAAGAAATCAGGACAGGAGCTCAAGCAGGGCAGGAAGTTGAGGCAGGAGGCCTGATTCAATGCAGAGACTTTGGAGGGTGCAGCTTACGGGGCTTTCTCCCCATGCCTTGCCCAGGACCACCTACCCAGGGATGGCCCCACTCACGATTGACTGGGCTCTCCCCCATCAATAATCAAGAGGATAGTCCACAGGCTTTGGGATAGCCTGATCTTACGGAGTCATTTTCTCAATTGAGGTTCCCTCCTCTCAGATGACTATAGCATATGTCAAAGTGATATAAAACCATCCAGTATACCACTCCTACTTCTCTTTCTGACTGTGGTTGCCGGGCATCAAAATCAAACCCTAGGCCTTGTACATGAGCTACATGGCCATGGAGTCTCTCTCTCCTTTCTCTCTCTCTACTTTGTTAATAACTTTATTGATTATTTTTAAACTGACAAGATAAAGTTGTATGTTTTTATCATTTATATCTTGAATATATACATGTATACACACACACACACACACACACACACACACACACACACAACATAGTTACCTAACCTATATATGGGCTGTATAATAAAGAAAGCAAATGATAATACTTTTACTTTGCTTTTCAATTCGAATTGATTCCTTATAATAAAAGCATACCCCACCCCATTTTCTACTTCTTTCCTTCTTCCTTTCTTTTTTTATTTGTTTATTTTTGGTGGCAGGGTAATCCTTTATATTGATTTGTTTATACTTCAGTCTTTTATTTCAATAGTATTTTTTTCTTTTGTGAAAAGGTAAAATACCCCACTAGAATGTTACCTGTGCCCAACAACTCCAATTCTCACCAAACACAGTTTCCAAAACTGTATGGGCGTCTACAGTGTGCCCTTCACACCACCCCAAACCTGAACCGATTCATGACCCTGTCCACACATTCTGACTGCAGGCATTGGTAGAGGTGGGCTAACAGCTCTCCAAGCTTCTGTCTCCCTTTCCTGTGAAGGTGACTACATTTTCTGAAGTCTGTGCACTGAGCTGAAAGTTCCAGCCAAGGGGATATGACTGGCAGTGATACACTGTTTGAGTCTAACCTTGTCTAACCTTGTCTAGCCCTGCCATGAACACTCACCCATGCTGCCTTTTCCTTCAGCTTGACAAGCAAGACTTGTGTGTTGTGTAAGATAACAGAGCCACAAGACAGAGTGACTCTGCATGTTATCATTGCTCGGAGCTAGCTGCAACTCAGTTCCTTGCTTAAAAACTCACACAAGCTAGAACTGCTATTATGGGGTCTGAACCATTCTTCATGTTAGTGGTTTTTTTTGTTAGTGGTAGTTCTGTTTGCTTGTTATTTGGTTGTTTGTTTGGTTTGGTTTTCTGTAGCAGCTAGTAATGGAGTCCTAGGGTTTTTCAGAATATCATAAGATTATATATAAAAATAATCACTGTGCCAAACCAGATCCCTGCCCATAAAATAAACTCTAAGACTTAGGTTTCACTGTAGACTAGGTTTTACTTATTTATTTATTTATAGGTTTGCTTACTTTCACTTTATGTTTATGAATGTCTTGCTTGTATGTTGGTATGGGCACCAGGTAAATGCCTGGTGCCCTTGAACATCAGAAGAGGGTTTTGGGTGCCTTGGAAGTTGAGTTACAGATGGCTGTGAGTCACCACATGGGTACAGGCAACTGAACGGGAGTCCACTGCTAGAATAGGGACTTTTACCACAGAGACATCTCTTCAGTCCCTGTAGACTAGGTTTTACTTTCACTTATCCCATACCATATACCAAAAGCTTGGAAAAACAACAACAAAAGCTCTCTTAAAGAATATGGAAGTATCATTCAGTTGACATTTCTATGACTCAAGGAAAGCTGCTACAGCTTAACTTCAGGTAAATGGTGATCCTGCCAAACCCCACTGAGCAGCAGGTTTCATGAGAACGTAGCGTGAGTTAGAGGGCACTTTAGAGACATTTCTGAGGTTTTCTTTTACAGTCAAATTGGAGAAAATTGATATTGTTAGATATACTCATTTATATTTAATAACAAATAAGGATCATTTTCCTTTAAGACTTTTGCTTACTTAGTATGTATAGATGTTTGCCTCCAAATATGTCTGTGCACCACACATATGCTTGGTGCCTGAGGAGGCCAGAAGAGGGCAATGGATCTCCTGGAACTGGAGTTACAGATGTACAGCTGTGAGCCTCCGTGTAGATATTGAGAGTTGAATCTGTATCCCCTGGATGAGCAACCAGGGCTCTTAACTGTTAGGCTATCTCTCCAGCCCAGTATCATGTTTTTAACCAATTATATGACTTCTTAATTTTGTGATTACATTCCATTATGATTTGACCATAGAATGCTATCCATGACTTAATTACAGCTTAAACAGCTTATTTAAATGTTAAAATATACAAGAACATACATTGGCTTTGTCTATACTTAAGAACTACACCAAGGGTATATTATCAGGAGCTTAAGCCTGAAGTCAAACATGAAGAAATTTAAGTCTCAACACTAACCTAAGATCAATTAAATAAATTAATTAAGTAAATTATTTATAATAATGCCTAAGGTATTGGGCATCAAATGTAACTTAAGGTCATCCAGTTAAAGACCTAATGCTACATGACATTACTTTTCTGACTATTAAGAAGCAGTCATGCTAATTGATCACCATAGGATACCCTTCTTGGTGATCACAGAAGTTGCTTGGACCAAATATATCAGTGGCAACTTACTGAGAACACGCCTCAAGGTTTTCCCTTCCAACCACTGCTCCCACCTTTATCAGAACCCCTGGGATCTCGTTTGGCTCCCGCCTCTGTTTAGTTAGCTTCCTCTCTTCCACGCCTGCTCACAGGTATCCTCACACAGCCCCTCAGATTATCTCTCTAAAACGCTTTCCACGCCATACCTGTAGCTCTTTCACTCAAAATTCCTCCCATGTATTTTCATCAATCTTAAAGTAAAAACATGAACTGTGCTTGGCCTGCCACGGCCCTCACAATAGCAACCATCTTGGTACCTTCCTCCCCTAACTCCATCTTCTCTCCTTTGTTTAAATACCCCAACTTCTTTCCCTGATGCATTTAAGCTTCCTGTCCTCCTTGTCCCGAATACTTTCGGCTCTTTCCAAGGCTAGCACATTTCTCTTCTGGTCTCAGATTACCCACCGAGTCACCCAGTTATCCTCTCACTCTGCTTGTTAAATTCATAAAATTTATCAAACCATATAATTTCATCCTCACAGTCTAAGATCCTGGGTATGTATGATGATGTGAGCTTTCAGCCAACACTCTTTTCCCTTTAACGCCTTGATCAGAAACATCGTTCCCTCAGGAAGAATACATGGATAGATGAAATGTGTCTGCAATACACACTTTGAACCTGGATGACCTAGCCCAGGAGACAATCCATGAAAAACTGTATTACCATATTTGACAATGACTGTCACTGCCCTGTCCTGCTGAACAGGGAAAGCCCAATTGTACAATCTGAATGGCATGTCACCTGGGAACAGAAAACCATCTGAAGTCATTCATATGGCCCTTTGCATACTGAGTTTTACTCTTTTTTTTTCTTTCCCCTGAGGTTTATGCTTAATAACAACAAAAATACAAACTTGGTAATCCTGAGATGTGTCAAAATTTAATTAGCTATAGTATTTGGAGACATGAAGCTGTCCTGGCTTTGAACTTTAAGTCATTCAACATTGAACTTATAAAGAAACTCAGAGAGGGAGGGGAGAGGGAGGAATTGAGAGAGAGAGAGAGAGAGAGAGAGAGAGAGAGAGAGAGTGGGGAGAGAGAGAGAGAGAGAGAGAGAGAGGGAGAGAGAGAGAGAGAGTTGTACATCGAAACTTCCTTGGAAGACAGTACTCAGATCAAACCCAGGATGACATGGAAATCCAGCATGCATTTCAGCTCTGTTTATGACCCTCTGGGTCACTCTGACAGAGCAGCCTGTTTTTCAGGTCTGACTAAATGGTAGTGACTGGTGCCTACAATTTATTTCCTCTACAGTTCCTGGTGCCTCTGATGGGAAACACAGGCTTGGATCGGGCTCTGGAAATGTAAGGGTAGTCTCTGCACACTAAGTGCCCCTGAGCATGCCAGGGAGTGAGTGCACTTTTCCCTATTTCAGATGATGAAAAAATGCTTCCCCAGTCCAGCCAACTGCTGAATTCTCTTCTACAGCTGAACATGAGAGAAAGCACTGAGGCTCTGCACAGCGTCTCCCGTCTCCCGAGGAGCTGGCAGAGATATCAGTCTGCACAGAGCAAAGGTTCAAGGACCAGCTCAGCAAAGTTCTTGGGGTGGATTCTCCCATAAAGAAGTCAAGGGATGGACTTTTTGCATAGACATCGTCCAGCGTGCTTTCTGGAAGGCCTCAGAGAACATTCCTGCCAGAAAGCCACATAGGGAAAAGTTTTGGCTTCTATTGAGCACAGACTTGCTGCTTCTTTTCATTTGAGATACTGTGAACATTTTAACAGATTATCTTATATTTTCTTTTTGTTTTGGAAAGCCCAGGGACAAATTTTAAACTCTCTGCAATAACTGGCATTAGACATTATGGCATGCACTGGGTCCTCTGGACGGGTAGCTAATGCTCTTAACCACTGAGCCATCTCTCCAGCCCCCTTTCATTACTTTCCTGTGGTTTAGTGGGTTGAGTTTCTGTTCCTGTGACCTTGGATACGTTGCTCAGCATTTCAAATCTTCCATTTTCTTCCTTTTAAGTTGAGGGCAATCGTACCTAAGTTGTATAATGGCTTTGAGAATTTATTAAAAACTTTGATGAAGAGCTGGGGCGATAGCTCAGTGGTTGAGTCCCACTTGGACTTGCAAGCCTAGCATGCACAAAGCCCCAGGTTAGGTTTCCTGTACCGCCAACAACTAAAATAGAAAACAAACTAACTAACTAAACAGTAAAATGTTAGGGCTTAGTAATTGCTAAATTATTAGAATCTTCTATTACTATTAATACCTGTACAGATTATTCGGAAAGACAATCTATCTTCTCCTGTTATCAGATTGTGAGCACTATCATTAATGTGAACATACTTTCCTCTAGCAAACAGTAACCACTCGCAAGTTGCAAAGTACAAACAGTTCTGGTGATTTACTCAAGAGTTATACAGTTCGGATGGAAATGTAGTTATTAGAATGACCTGGGGTTTAAATTAACATCTACACAAGTTAAAATACTACAATATAGTCATCCATTCATTAAACATTTATGAATGCTATGTGCTCAGTGCATAAAGCAAACATAGTGAAGCAATTGTATGTGTAGCTTGATGTACCTGATGATATACTTTCACACCATAAGGAAAAGAGAAAAAAAAGCAAATAAATGAATTTCATGTATAGAATGAAGTCTGACCTCTCTCAGGCCACCCATTCTAAGCCATTTCTTTCAGACTTTTGGCCTAAACTGATGTTGGTGTTGTTTCTCATAAATCTGATATCATCAGGTCCCATAGTCTGGGAAATTTGTAAAACTCAAAATAAGTTTGTAGAATATTAGGTGCCTTAGGCCTAGTTAGCTTCTATTATCAAAAGGTTTCTTCCCAGAACGGAGAAACCTGTGTGACAGTCAAAGGAGCTTGGGTTGTAGCAGGGATAACCTGGGGTCTCTACAATGCCTGTTCTTTTATCAGTGGGAGGGATGCCCCCATATGCAGAGGCAGAATGGAAGGAGATCTTCACATAACTGTGGGAAACTTAGGTTGAAAAGTCGAGGTGAAGACAACTTGACTCAGATCCACTTGACCCCTCAATATCACTGTGACCCTAAACCAATCACTTCACCCCCTCACACCTCAATGCTTCGTGTCTAAATGCCCCCTCCATTGATATATTCCATGATGAAGAGAGTCTGTGCTTCAAGGCTAGGTCAGTGTTGGCAGGAAGAAAAGACTCCCTCCTCACTCTTGCTGGGACCAAGTTATCCCCAGACACTACTTCCAGCTTCACTGCTATGAAAATAAGGAGTCCTGTGATTTGCATCAGATGAGTCAGACCTTTGCTGATCTAAAGAAAGCTCCCTTGAGGTTTTCTATAACGCCTGTTCGCTCTTTATTAACGATAAGAAACGTGACTACAAGCAAGCCAGCAGTGATTAAGAGAGGATGGTGCCTTGTCTATGAACCAAGAATCATCCTGTCTCATCAGTTACTCACTTCACCGTTGTGGCTGTCAACTACCAGCACACTCAGATGTACGCCTCCATCGACTGGGATCCACTGGGGAGAGGGAAAGATTGTCCTGGTAGGTGACATATTTCATCACTATCCTCTGAAAGTCTTACTGCCACCGCAGGGCAAAATTCCCCAGAGAAGACAACAGGAGAAGAAAAAAGTAGATGGAAGCTATGGTGTCAACACAGTCTTTATCAATGGCGCATGTGTATTTACTTATACATGCATTCAACCATGATAAATTTCTTTTGTCAAAGTTCATTTTCTAACATTCAGATCTTTCTTGTGCAGGGAGTTGTAATGAAGCGTAGTTTTCAGCAAAGCTGCAAAAGGGAACTGGTGTTGATGAGTCTAAAGAAACTCCCAGGTGATATGATACATGATAGCTACCGTGAGCACTAACACAAAGACTTGGTGAACTGGAGGAAAGGTCTTTTATGCTTTGCCCATACAAGTTGATATCCAACCAGACTTGAGAAACTTAGGAAATCCCATGGCTGCTTTTATTCAACAAACAGTTGGTGTCATGATTACAAGACCGTGTAAGTCACATTTCTAGTCTGAAGGGTAAGGCATGAATCAACCCAAAAATATGAACCCGAGATATCACTGAAGTTAGCACAAGTGTTTATGACTTAACTGTCTTTGGCAGTTCAAAGAAGAAGCATCAGAAATAGCAAGGGACACCTCAGTTGCCTTTTAAAGTTCTGTGAATTCCTCAATTACTCACAGTAACAACTTGCTCTCCTCATCCCTAAACAAAGAGGAAACCAAGACCTGACACCTGATCATCAAGACATGGCTTTGCTATCTTTATTTAGTCACCCAACAAATAATAACTGAGCACTTACTATGTGCCAGGTGTGATATAAGGTACCTAGATCTATCTTAGGCCAGACCTGGTGAACTATCTCTTCTGGGCCTCATCTTGGTGAAGAACTTTCAATCGATATTTTAAAACCATCACCTGCAGATGAACGTATATAGTTCTAAAGGCAGACTTTCAAGATAAAATATCAAAGCCATCATCATTTTGATAAGCCTGTTTTAGTGATTTAAGAAACACAGGGTCTCCTATCCCTATCTGTAGAGGTCCAAATCTCAGTTTCTGGGGTTCCTACAGGCCCCTCAAAGGGCAGCAACTAACAAACCTGCTGCTGGACCTGCCATCGTGGACCTGTGCTCCGACAGGAGGAAGACATCAACAAAAAGCCACCTAACAGACTGATATCTACTGCTGCCATAGGGAAGGGAGAGCATGATGAGACACCGAGCTGAGAGGTGGCCTTTGCTTTCTAGCCTCACTTTCCCTGAAGGGACTGAATTTTTACAATGTTCCATCATTGTGACTGGTCTAGTCGTCCATTCCTTACACTGGGTGCAAGTTAGGCAGGACCCAATCAGGAGGGGACAGAGGATCCTGTGAGGAGCTATCCAGGAAGGGAAGCAATGGGGATAATCTGGTAGAACTCACAGGGTTCCTCTGGCATGACTACATTACACAGCCAGGTCTCAGTGTTAAGGAAGCATACTGCCTTTGGGCTCAGTTACCTCCAAAACAGCACAACTGAAGTGACTCACTCTGGGCTAATGGAGTAACAAAGATGGCCAACAAGTCATCAGGACTGGAAACTTGTCCTTTCATAGGAAGTAATAAATCTTCGCTATAGATCCATGTGCCACTGAGGTAAATCCAAACTAGTTTGTCTCCCCTGAAATGTGCCTTTTCTCCATTTTGTCAAACAAATTCCATCTTGCTCATTGGTGTTGGCTTTATAGTCTGCAGGGACTGCACACTTTACCTGATTACAGGGTAGCCCCTCTTAATTGTGTTCATTCTAATGAAAACAATACTACATACATGTAAACCACCTCAGAGCACGGCAGGAAATAAAGGTAAGTATCATGGGCACAGAGCTGGCAAATCAATGCACATCCTGCTAATCACAGAGAAGACAGCTGAGACAGATGTGTGTATGAAAAAGAAAATGTTTTCTCAATAGCCTTTCAATTTCCAGATTCTGAAGTATATTCAGATAGCCTAAACAAGTAGCTAACGATCCAATAATCTTTCTTTCTTTCTTTCTTTCTTTCTTTCTTTCTTTCTTTCTTTCTTTCTTTCTTTCTTTCTTTCCTTCCTTCCTTCCTTCCTTCCTTCCTTCCTTCTTTCTTTATTCATTCATTCATTCATTTATTTACTTTTTGGTTTTTCAAGACAGGGTTTCTCTGTGTAGCCCTGGCTGTCCTGGAACTCACTCTGAAGACCAGGCTGGCCTCGAACTCAGAAATCCGTCTGCCTCTGCCTCCCAAGTGCTGGGATTAAAGGTGTGCACCACCACTGCCCGGCCCAATAATGTTTCTAACTAGAGTAATTAGCAATTACTTAGGTAGAAAGTAAATAAGCTGTGTAAGTATATGTGAGTGTATGCATGTGTGTTTACCTGTGTCCTCTTTGTATCTGTCCATAAGTGATGCCAGTATTGAGAAATGAAGGTAAATGCCACTCTCAGGAGATGGTGGGAAGGCAGCAGAAAAGCTTCTAGAAGAGGAAGTGTCCTCTTTGACTCCATCAGAGATCAATGGTAGCTCTTATGGTTGGTGAGATTGCCAGGCCAGATAAAATAAAGATAGCAAGTAAAATTTGGATCTTAGGTCAATGGAGAAAGGATTTTCGGTCAGTACAGGTATGTCTGAAATATTGCAGGCATATCCTGTAGATTTTTTTGCTAAATTAGGCAGTGCTAATGGCCAGAGAGAGGCAGTTGGCATGCATGCCAACTACCTCTCCTCCTTTGTCACAAATACTGTCAATATTAGCACAAATTAACATTTAAAGCACCTGGAGACCGAGGTCCACCCACAACTACATGTCTGTAATTGTAAGTTCCTTGACATCAAGTAGTACACTGTATTCCTCCTTCTACAGGCCCTGGGTCATGAGTCACAAGTGCCAAAGAATTAAAATGAAGTTTTGAATAAATAAGGATATGAGCAAAAGGAGGAGGTTGGAGGGAGCTTTTTTTTTTTTTTACCTGAACTTCTTTTTTTATAGATTTATTTATTTATTTATTTATTTATTTATTTATTTATTTATTAATTATGTGTAAGTACACTGTAGCTGTCTTCAGACACCCATATGAGGGCATCAGATCTCATTGTAGATGGTTGTAAGCCACCATGTGGTTGCTGGGATTTGAACTCATGACCTCTAGAAGAGCAGTCAGTACTCCTAACCACTGAGCCATCTCACCAGCCCTGGAGGGAGCTTTTTAAATAAGAAAGCCACTAATGGAAAGAAAATACAGGAATTTCCACATCTGCTGCAATCTTCTTCATCTATGAGAAGAAACATCTTAATGTAACAAGGCAACTGCACCGCGTCTGAACTGTCTTCAACACGTGCAAAGAATACTAAGCAGAATGAACTGGAGTGTGCTTGGAAAGGAATGTTTTAAATTAGAGATCAACGCTTATACAATCATTTACTGCAAAAACATATAATTAAGGAAGGCAAGGCATAGCAAAATCCCAAAATGGCAGCAGCTATACCTGGAACTACTCAACCTGGAACCACTCAACCTGGAAGGCTTAGGTAGAAAGTACATGAGCAATGTATGAAGGCATGGCCCTCAGAAGTGTATGTGTGTGACCAAAAATGTTTGTAGGTATGCATAAATATGTTCTTGTATAAAAAGCTACCCGAGTCAGGCAGTCGTGGTGCACGTCTTTAATGCCAGCACTTGGGAGGCAGAGGCAGGTGGATTTCTGAGTTTGAGGCCAGCCTGGTCTACAGAGTGAGTTCCAGGACAGCCAGGGCTACACAGAGAAACCCTGTCTCAAAAAATCAAAAAAAAAAAAAAAAAAAAAGCTACGCGATCAGTACACTGAGCTCTGGCATGACTCTATACTATTCACAGCAATCCACCTGGAGCTGAGGCTTAGGGAAATCCACATTTTCTTTTTAAGTAGAGATGTTTATGTTTATTGATTCTCTTTTACATATACAACACTTTTCTTTTATAGCTTTACTTTCTCTTAAAGACTTTGGCTTTTTAAGTAAGAAAACAGTTGCTGACCACCAAAAACTTAAAATAGGTGAATAAAATTAAAATAATAAAGAAATCACTAATTTTTCTATTCCAGAGAGAAGACTCAACACTTTCGGGGTACACACACACACACACACACACACACACACACACTTTTGGGATATATATATGTTCTTTTCTTTCTATGCAAATACCCACATTTAACAAAAATGCAAATGGACTCCATCTTACCTAGAAAGCTTCTTTTAAGAAACAAAATATAGTCACAAAATATAGTGAACAAATATATTTCCACATATAATTTTTAAGGCTTTTACAGAAATTTTCCACAGATGCTTTACTTAACCAAGTGCTTATTGTCATGTTTTTCAAGTTTTTAATGCTATTATTCTTCTTTGGGCAACAATATGGAGAAACCCTAAGAGTCAGAATTGCTGAGTCAAAGACAATGCTCATGTGCACTGTAAAAGATTTTGATCAGTGCCACCATTTTGTCACCTGTGACAATCAATGATTGAAATCAATGTATAATCTAATGTAAAAGAGACTTTTTTTGATTTTGTTTTTGACAATTAGTCATGCAGAGAAACTGTGAAAGTAGAATTTTATGTAGATTAAGAGAGGAATATCCGCATTATTTCCTGTTTTCAAGAAGCCAGTCCATAATAACCCAGAGTTTAAGAAAGTCCCTCACAATTAGCTTTTTATGCAACCAAATGATTAAGAAGAATTTTTAAGTCCAATTTTCAATCATAATCTGCTATTGTATAACTTTCATTGTTTCTCATGTCAGTAGAATACCATTTTAAATACATTAATTTCCTTTTTTATTAACAAAAAGTAAGAATATAAACTAAGGTCTTTGAAAGTCATGCTATGTTACATTCTTTTAAAAAAGGGAATCCATTTGATAAGACCATAATCCAAAAATTATTATTTGGTCAAACAAAGAAAGCATCATCTAGCCGGGCGGTGGTGGCGCACGCCTTTAATCCCAGCACTTGGGAGGCAGAGGCAGGCGGATTTCTGAGTTCGAGGCCAGCCTGGTCTATAGAGTGAGTTCCAGGACAGCCAGGGCCACACAGAGAAACCCTGTCTCGAAAAACAAACAAAAAAAAGAAGAAGAAGAAAGCATCATCTATGGCAGACAACCATGCTAGCATAGTCATAGCAGTCTATATATGAGTTAGCTGGCTGAAATGGGTGACCTTCTACCCAAATGCCTTATGGGTGAAAAACAAGCATAACAAACAAAATACATCACAGATTCCAGAAGGACCAAGTAAGAAGGAAAAACAATGAAGTAAAAGTTTTTAAGTACTACATCTAATCTAAATCTGTATTTAAACTGTATAACAAAGAAATTGCATAATACAACAACGTGAGACTAATCAAGCAGAGAAATGATTTAAATATACAATCCATCAGAAGACTGCTAAGATTTAGGTATATGAAAGGCGACCCAGAGATGAGTCTAATGAAAGGAAAGAATAGCCGGGCGGTGGTGGCGCACGCCTTTAATCCCAGCACTTGGGAGGTAGAGGCAGGCGGATTTCTGAGTTCGAGGCTAGCCTAGTCTACAGAGTGAGTTCCAGGACAGCCAGGGCTACACAGAGAAACCCTGTCTCGAAAACAAACAAACAAACAAAAACAAAAAAAAGAAAGAAAGAAAGAAAGAAAGAAAGAAAGAAAGAAAGAAAGAAAGAAAGAAAGGAAAGAATAGCTGTGAAATATTAACCTCCAGTATGAAAAGAAAACCACACTATTCACCCTGCACTTTCTAAGTTGACAAACTAGGCTCATCATCTTCTTTGAGATCCAGAAAAATTAAGAAAACAATAACAACACACACAAAAGGAAAAATGAAAAAGAAAGAATGGAAGTTAGTTCTAAATACAGAAGCTTAATTTGTCAAGATTGGAGAAAACTAAATTGTGTTATTGCTAGTGACCTAGTCATCAGTAATCACAGTCATTTGGTTAATGACTAATTCAATTAAAACAGAAATTTGACTATAGGATCAGGTACAAATATATATATATCCCAGAAGAATCACTATGCTTTTGATATGAGTTGAATGTTTTTTTTTTTCCAGTGTTGGGAACTGAACTTGGGACCTTGCCTGTGCTTGACAAACTAAACTCCACCCACAGCCCCTGTGTGTCAGTTTTATTACTACGAGTCTTCAGTCCTGGGATGGGTCACCTGGGATCCTAAAGTAATGCTTTACTCACTTACAAAAAAATGCCTGGAGGCAAAGGAATCTAAGTAAGAAAACGCCTCCTTCTAAAGCTATGCAGGTATATAAGACCATGGAAGAAGAGCTACAACATCACTATCAGTCCTGGGTGTTGTAGATTTTTTTTTCGTTTCGAAAAAAATACTAAGCACCAAGGCTGAGATGACTCCAAAGTATTTATGGCCGGTGGCCCTTGTGGCTCTATACATTCTACCCGTCCAGTCTCTGAACTGTGCTTATCTGGATCAGACCATCTTGGAAAATTCGAAACTTCTGTATAGCTTCATAAAGGGCTTTCCCTTTAGATGTCTAAAAGATATCACAAATTTTAAGTTTCCGAAAGAGACTCTTCTGCCATACATCCAGCATAAGAAAACGGACATAAATGTGGTCTTCCATCAGGTATCTGCTCTGTCACTAAATATTTTCACTCCTAAAAGCTACGTCTCCCCAGTGCCAGAGAAAAACTTGGAAATTATCAAATCGGGACTTTTTAAACAAGTACGGCAAGCTCAACAGTGCTTCATGGAAGAGAAAAAAGAGAACAGAGAGGAGTCCAGTGCATCGAAACATCCTCACTCAGAAGACTTCCTGAAAGTCTACCTGGAATTAAGAAAGTATTTCTTGAGAATCAGAAAGTTCCTGACAAATAAGAAACACAGTTTCTGCGCCTTGAAGATTGTCGCAGCGGAAATAAGAAGATGTTTCATGATATTTTACCATTTCAAAAATGAAATCAGGTATATTTTCAGAATTACATTTCCCTCCATAGTTTCCTCCTTAGTCTTGAGCTTGGCTGTGCTGTGTATGATGGGGCAGTGTCCTCAGTTAGACTGGTCCTTTGTGTATGTTTGCTGTCTCTGAGGCTTGACCTAGTACATCAACCACATCCATCTCTTTAAGAAGAGGCAATGCTGGGCATGTTACTGAGTGCCTAGTGACCCCAGGAAATTTTTGAGGCAGTATTGGAGACAGATCGAAAGGAGTAAGGTTTCCTTTCCATCTTCTCTCTTGGCCACTTTCCTCTGACCATTGTCTATTGGCTTTCCTCTACCATCTAAGAAAGTTACCAAGATGGCAGTTAGGAGACAAGGAGAATGTTTGAAAAGGTAACACTTCAGCAAATCATCTCTCTGGCTGCCAAGGTTATTCTAGGAAAGTTCACCACATTAACAGTCTATACCCACTCTATAGAATCAAAATATTTCTTCTTCTTCTTTTTTTTTTAACTTTCTTTTTTTCTGGAGGAAAAAAAAATGTTGAGATCATGTGTCAGCTTGGTTTTTTTTGAAGTTTAAAGAACAGTAAGTTGTTGCTTTAAAAGTCAAGGTCCATAGTGAAATTTGGATAGATAGATAGTATCAGTTGACCCTTAAGCTCCTCCTTAACACCCGAGAGCCTGTGACTCTAATGTAGCACATGTATCATGCCTGGAATGTTTTATTTGATTTGTATATTTAAAGGTATAGAAAAGGCTATAGATTCAGCTCAGTGATGGTTGTACTTGTCTAACATGTACATGACACTTGGACTGGATTCTCAGGTCTGCAGTGGGGTTAGGAGAAGGCAGAGAAATGAGTGACAGTCTCTCATAGTGGATGGTTTTTTATGTGTATGCACCTAAAGTAAATGTCTAAAGTCATACTGTGGTGGAATTCTACACTCATGTTCAATTTTCCCTGTCGGAGAGTTGCGTACTGTCATTTAAGTAAATTAGGCACTCTAATAATACCTGGTACTTTTATCTTTTTAAAGTCACCTTGTAATCCAGATTACCTACATTATTTATTTAACTCTTCTGTTTTTATTCAGCACCTAACTAACTGAATTTTCTCCTTCTTTTTTCCCCTCTATCATATTTCAGAATCACCCACCTTCAAGCAAGAACTTAGATAAAAGCTGTAACTGCTCAAATGTCCCCAGGGATGCTTTATTCTAAAGCCATTACCAGGATGTTACTAAATCCTTCAGACGCAAGACTTTTCAAGTTCAGGGTTCAAATATAGTCAAAGAAAGTCTGATATTAAGCAAAAGACAAGTTTCAGTGGAAAAGTTACCAGAAATGTTAACTTTAATAAAAACAAAAGTTGTGGATTATGGCATGTATGTTACTAGCAAAATAAATCAGTCACGAAAATGAGTGAATATAATCTTTTTGATAAAAAAGAAAAAGCTCATTAATAAGGTTGTTTTAGATTGGGACCGTGGCAGGGGGGAGGAGGCTGGGTATGCCACTGCTAAGCAGCAGACAAGGCCCTTTCCATCCATCTCTCTGACACCTTTGCCTGACCTCTGTGCAGCCCTGCTGAGATGACAGCAGTTACCTCCATAAGTTATAGCTGCTGCCCTGCCCTGTGTTTGCTCTGTGCAAGGGAAGAGGACTGGCTAGGTGGGGTGGGGTAGTTCAGTGATCGAGCACATGTATGGCTGCATGAGGCCCTGGAATTGATCCCCAAAACTTCAAGGAGAGAAGGACATGGAGAAGAGAAGAAAGAATTGGCCAAAAAAAGCTAAACATTTTCTAACCAGGACAGATAGTTTGACAGAAGTCACAACCACACTCGTTTTATAGAGTATATCCTTAAAAAAAAAAATCAGAGACCAAGCCCAGCAAAAAGAACATAAACAACATAGAAATGTTAATGGACAAGATAAAAATGTTTATTCTCACTTTTGATTTGTAAAAAATACTAAGTGAGACAACAATAAAACATTCCTCTCTTACTAACGCCACAGAAATGGAAAAACAATGTTAACACTTAGAGTGCAGTGTAGGTTCTCTTATGCATTGCTAGGGAGCGTGTGTGTGGCGTGTGTGTGTGTGTGAGAGAGAGAGAGAGAGAGAGAGAGAGAGAGAAGAGAGAGTAGAGTTTTTAACGTTTTAACTATGACTTTCCTATTTTCCTACAATAATTTTTCTGGGTAAGTTCCAAAAAAAAACTTATAAGTCCTTTTTAGTTCCAAAATTAATGAAATTGAACACCCCTATTTTCCTCTATGATGATTGTGTTTTCCTTCTTGGCTGGGCCACTGACTTTAACTTTAATGATGCCTTCTGGTACTCCCTGAGCACACAGAACCTAAGCAGTACTTCTTAAGCAGGTCGTTTGTTATTTTGCTGCTACTGATAAATTTCAAAGAAATCCAAACTTGTGGGCCCGTATCATTAGAGTGTGTTGAGCACTTCAGAGAGCTTGCTGTTTTTCTTTTCAGGACCCCACCGGAAAGATCTAGAAATCGTGGGGGAAAGTTTCTCTATATATCCTCTCTTGAGTTAGCAGTCTCTCAAAGAACTTTTAAGTTTAAGGGCAAACCAGACCTGAGCAGATCTCAGAACTTAAACTATTTGAAGGACGGTTGAGATATAAGAGCACTTGCTTAACACGCTGGGGTCCCATCCGGAACAAGGGTGGAGTCTTGGAGACCTACATAGGTCCCAGGTGGCTCCATATAAGCCTACCTTTCTCCCCTGCGTGGGGGAGGAAGGGTGTCAAACTTAGAAGTCGGATGGGGGAGCGGGAGTGTGTGTGTGGGGCGCGAATGTTTCCGCATTTCCTACACTGTCTAAAGTTGGGAATTCCACAAGAAAAAAATGGCAAAGGCAACTTCTACAAGGCTGGCAAGAAGCACAGGTTCCAACAACCTCCTCTAGTCGACCCTCGGGAAACTGTTCTGGTCCCTGCCGGCTTTGGAAGGTGACTTTGCTCTTGCCAAGATTGCTTAATAAGTAACCCACACACGCTAACTGCTCTAGATGGAAGTACCTAACTTATTCCAGGAAACACGACCTCCTATAATCTAGCAGACGCCCCCCTCTAGAGAAATAGGAGCTACCCCAAACCACCTGTTCTCGGGCAGATGAAAACCAGAACAGTGCTCTGGCCGCATCTGCGTAGTCATGGGCTGCTTTTTCTGCATCGTTGGGAGAAATTTGGGTCTTAAACTTGGAGCCTTAGGTGAAGTCAGAAGCCCACTAGTCATTAGTAGTGTAGCTAGTCACTACACCACTATTTCCAGGCAGTCTTTAGCCTTCCCAGGTTTGCGTTAGTCTCTACTCTTCTGTGGTCAATGGCCTGCCCCTCAGCCCTTGAGAATTTGCCACCCCTGAACTTTCCGTAGAGAGTGCCCTGTCTCCGGCCATTGCCCGGGTTGCGGGCCTTCCACACGCGTTTATCTCCCCACTGGAAGTCATTTGGACCCTCTCGCGGATCTCCTGGTTTTCGAGAACTTTGCCTCCGCTCTCTCGCCCACTCGTCTCAGATTCACAAGGGATACGATCTGAGAAATGCGCCCTGGGCCACAAGCAGCCTAGGAGGCGGGTTTAGGAACAACTTTCCCTCCGCCCTCTAACCGCAAGCCCCGGGTGGGGCGGCCTAGCCGGGTCCGATCGCCGTCCTTCCCCAGCGGGGATCTGGGACCCGAGCTGGCGCAAAGGCCAGAGTGGAAGGCCCCCCGAGCAGCGAAAGGGACTTCCTTCCCCGCCGGAGCCCCACCAGTTGTTAGAGGCGCAACAATAGTGGAGCCGCAGAGAAACAAAAGGCCATTCACTGGGTTACAGGAGAATGGCTCTGTCCCCCCGGTCTCTGTGGGGAAGACTTCTAGAGGGTCTGAAAGGGAGTTGGAAGAGATCTGAGTGGTCTAGAGCCTCTACCACGCTCCAGGAGGCGGGAGCAGCTCTTTACCACTAACCATCCTATGGGGTCCAGTGGTGGGGAGGAGAAATCAAGGGAAAGTTTAGTTTTCACCTTCTCTGGTGCAGGAAAGGGAGGGGCAATGATTCCAGATGTTTGACAGTTGTTGGTCCAAAAGTTAAGCAAAAATGCATTTATTCTTAATACCCTCCCTTCATGAGGCATCGGTAGCCGGGAGTGGGCGGAGGGGAGGGGGAGACAAACGGAGACTGTGCGCTGTAGCCCTCCCTACACAGCCCCACGCCGAGCCTGCTCTGGGATCCAGGAGCCCAGGAGCGTCCCCCTGCTCAGATGCACTTTTCTAAAAGTTTCTCTTCCCGCCGCTTCAGGCCGACCCGCACCCCACCTGCCTCTGAGATTCCGAATGGATTCCGGGTGAGATCTGCACCTTGAAGGGGGCGGGAGGGGGTGTATTTCAGATCAAAGCCACAGACCCCTGGGTGAGAACTGGACTCACATTCCAGCCCGGGAAGTGCGTACCCGGAGGCAGAGAGAAGCTAAGGAGCACGCACTGGCTAAACCAGACTCCAACCCCGGAAGCTCGCGGACAAGGGGTGAGGACAGGGGTCCGGACGATTGATCCTCTCTAAATCTGTCCCACACCTTGGCCCTCCTGGGCACAATCCAGAGCGGGAAGCTGCGACTGCGCCTCCTCCCCACTCTTTAAAGAATCTCTTACCGTGGGGTTTTAACCTTCTGCCTAGGGCCCTGTTGGGTTCCTTCACGCCGGCAACAGCTTCTGGAGCAGGAGAAAAAGAGTGAGCTCCTCCAGCCCGAGCAGCGATGCTTGCAGATTCACGCGAGGGGCCTTCTGGTCAGCACGCGTGACTCCAGATGCAGAGGCCACGGTTCTGTTGCGGCCCCCACATGCACCCAGCGCGCCGCGCAGCTCGCCCGGGCGCCACTGCAATTCACCGGCTCAGAGCGGAGTCCCCTGGTGGCCTTCTCTGGAAAGGCAGCTACGTGGAGGAGTCGAGTTGCCTTTAGGATCCTCTAATCTCCACAAGAGCCTGAGACAATGAGCAGTCTAAGTTTCTCAACTTTGATTCGCTGCCCAGTGTAGCTAGAAAGATGTCAGACTAGAAAAGATGTTGTCCTGGTTGGTCTTTATCAACTCAACAGAACCTTGATATATCTAGGAGGAGGGAATTTTGATTGAAAAAATACCCTCATAAGACAGTCTATTAATAAGTCTGTCCAGCATTTTCTTGATTAATGATTGGTTGGGGGATCCAGCCCAATGTGGGTGATGTCAGTGTTGGGCAGGTAGCCTTAGTGTGTATAAGAAAGCACCTCCCGAGGATCTGCAAGCGTCGCTGCTTGGGCTGGAGGAACTCGCTCTTTTCCTCCTGTTCCAGAAGCTGCTGCCAGCGTGAAGGAACTCCATGAGAAGCAAGCCAGTGAGCAGCGCTCCACCATGGCTTCTGCTTCAGTTCCTGATTCCAGGTAACTAACTGCCTTCAGTTCCCGTCCTGACTTCCCTTTATGGTGGACTGTGCATAAGCCGCATAAACCCTTTCCTCCTCAAGTTGTTTTTCCAAGGTACCCAGGAAAGGCCAAAGGACTTAACCTCCTCCGAAATTTTCTGCCAGTTATAAAATGCCATGGACGGACTGAAACACCTCGGAAAGTAGCATTAACTCATGAAAAAAAAAATGTTTGGACGTCATAACTACCTCGCCGGGGGATTACGAGTAAACCAATTATGAGACATATTCTTAGTCCTTGGTAGGAATCTTCAAACATGAACTGAAAGAAAAAAATGAAGCTGATTTTTTCTACCCGCTTTTATTCTCTTATAAATATCTTAATGCATACTGATTGGGTAGTATCAAGTGACTTGATTAGCTATTATATTCCATAATTTCTACTACACTCTTAAAAGAATGGCAATAAATTAGGTGAAATATAGGAGATATTTACATATATTTCCTTGCCCCACTCCTATTAGCCTTTCCTTACAAACGTCTCTCGATATGTGATGCCCTTCTTGGCTCACACAAACGACTGGAAAACTCCTACCTGGGGCCTTCGAACTTGCTATGCTCTCTGCCCGGGACAGTTTTCTGAATTGTTCAGTCACATCATGCCTCAGCGTCTACCCTTTTCTCTCTAGCTCTTCACTCAGAGTCCTTGCTTTTCGACACTACCTATCCCCCCTCAAGACACCCGTACTCAGATGCTCTGCTCCAGCTTTCTCTATGAAATACGTCACCATAAGACACACCAAATACTGCTTTTTGTTCACTCCCCATAGCTTTAGTTTTAGTTTTCTATGGGAGAAAAAGCCAGAAACTTAAAGTTCAAAAAGCTACAGACAAAATGAGCAGAGTTGGAAAGATGGTACAATAGTTAAGAGTATTTACTTGGTGCTTTTCCAGGGGACCCGAAGGTGGCTCCATTACCCACTGCCAGAAGCTCACAACCACCCATAACTCCGGATTCAGCAGATCACACATCCCTTGTGACTTCCACAGGCACCTGCATGCACACGGTGCACATAAACTCACATAGGCACATACACATGAACACTCATAATAAATTTTTTAAAAAGCAATATAGTCTTATGTGATGGCATATGGTTCAGCCAGGTTTCTCTCTCCATGTGAAGGTCAGCTGTTTAGCAAACTCAATCCCGTCTGCAACTGAATTCCCCTTGAGGAGGTAATATGGTATAGCCACCCACGGGTTATAAGCATATTCTATGTAATTGGTAGGCACTCTTGTGTCTATACATGCTAATTTACTTTATCATAGTAGAAAAATGTAAACAGGGACTTTTGTCTATCTTGTCCACTGCTGTGTACCTAGACTATTCACTTAATGTGCAGGTCCTTAATATGAACTGAGTTCTGTCCTCTTAAAAAGCTTATGTTGAAGTCCTAACTCTCAAAGGTATTTAGAGTTAAGGCTTTGAGGACTGATGGAGTCATGAGGACTGGTAAGACTCTACTATCAGATTAGTAGCAGAAAAAGGAAGACCAAGAGGAAGATAACAATGCAGAAGATGAAGCAGTTAAGATTAGACAGAGCAAGAGAATGTTTTCTCCCCTAAGCAAGGGGACAGCATGAAGGCAGCCATCTGCAAGCCACGAAGAGGCCCCTCGCTAGGAAACAAGCTCCCTGCCTTCTACATCCCAGCCTCCAAAAGTGATATCTTGGTATGTTGCTTCAGCCACCTGGTCTATGGTATTTTGATATGGCAGCCCAAGCAGACTAACATAACACTCAATAAAATCTTGTTAAGTTAATCAGTGCAAAGACTACTTGGCTGCAAACATTGTAATATCTTATCTCTACCATGAACTGAAAAAGGTGGCACATATTTGCTAAGCATTTTACATAAAATATTTCATTCCCTTTTCACAAGGTATCTATATGCTAAGTACAGGTTACTTAGGATAGGTTTTAAAATGAAGGTAACTTGCCTGAGGTCAAGATTTAGAAGACAGTATAGACAATTGTGGCATTGTGACTTAAGCTAATGTTGTAACCCTCACAATCTCCCTGCTGCTATCATTGGGGCAATGGGTAGTCCTGGATCTTGTCCTTATGGTGTTTATAATCTAGTAAGAATGACAAGAGAAAAGCCGGGCAGTGGTAGCACACGCCTTTAACCCCAGCACTTGGGAGGCAGAGACAGGCAGATTTCTGAGTTTGAGGCCAGCCTGGTCTACAGAGTGAGCTCCAGGACAGCCAGGGCTACACAGAGACACTCTATCTCGAAAAACCAGAAAAAAAAAAGAATGACAAGAGAACACAAAGAAGAGTATGAGAAGTGTTAGAATAGGAAAAAAAAATGACCATACCTCTCTATGGAGCTTGTAACAAGGGAATTCAATGGAGTGGAGACAATTGTGCAGATCTTAGCGATGGGACAGTTGAGCTGAGCTTGGAGTTAGTAGGCATGGTTAGAATTAAGCAGAGATGGAGGAAGACAGAAAAATTTGAACTATACTCTGAATCTAGTTCTGGAGTTCTGTAACAGTAATTTTAGCCACACTGCTTTGTGCTCACTGCAGTTGTACTTCAAGCTTCCCACCCACCCAGGGACTCTTTGGGTCTGTGAGTGAAAGTCACACACATTAGCTTATTTTTAATATGCCATCTAGCTCAATGGCACTTCTAACCTTCCCTCTGCTACCCTAGGCCCAATGGAGAAGTGGCCTGTGGCCACTTACTTGAAATCTCAAACAGTTGGTAGGCTTTATCTCCTCCCGCAATTCTAAATCGGATCCATCTCATACCGCATCATGGTGATCTTCCTCTTTCCTGTGCCCTAGCCTGCACAACTCTCATCCCGTCTCATCTCCCTTTGCCCAGCCATTGGCCACTGGAATCTTTATTGATCAATCAAAGACCAACTGGGGACAAGGACTTTTAGTGTTTGGACATGCAGTTTCCTGATCAAATCAAAGCATTAGAACCAATCTCCAACAGAGGACTAGTTGTGTAGCTAGATAAGGATTGGGATACCCAATGTTAGAGTGAAGACCAAAGGAGAGTTCACAAGTTTTGGGAACAGTTGTTAATGGAAAAAAGTTACCTGAAGCAACTACTAAAAAGTCATCTGAAGCTGTAACTCAAAAGATGAGAAGTACAACAGAAAAAAAAAATAACTTGCTGGGTAAATTGTTAAAGGACATTAGTTGTCATTTTCATTTTTTTAAAATTTTATATGTATGGGTGTTTGGTCCATATGTATATATGTGCACTGTGTACTTATGGTGCTCCTGGAGGACAGAAAAATGTTTCAGATCTCCTGGGACAGCTGTGAACTGTCACGTAGGTACTGAGGGTTGAATCTGAATCCCCTGGAACAGCAGCCAATATACTTTACCACCAAAGCATTGCTCTAGTCTTTACTTTTGACATTTTAAAGGGATCATTTTCAGCCCATACTTGGGGGTTTAGAGTATAACTCGGTATATCTTAGATGTATAAGGTTTGGAAAGAGCAACTATTGTCAGTAACCTTTGGACAAGTGATTTTGTTTTCTTAATTGTCAACTTGACACAACCTGGAGTCACTGGGAAGAAATGTCAATATCGTTTGGATCAGATTGGCCTGTGACGATGTCTGTAAGAAACCATCTTGACTGATAATTGATGTGGGAAGACACTGTCCACTATGGGCAGCACTATTCTTAGGTGAGTCTGAGCCATATAAGAAAGCTAGCTGACCATGAGCCAGTAAATGAGCTAGTAAAAATCATTCTTCCATGGTTTCTTCTTTAGTTCCTGCTTGATCCTGCCTTTACTTCCTTCAGTGATGGACTGTGATCTGGAAATGTAAATTCTTTTCTCTCCAAGTTGATTTTGGTCATGGCAGTTATCACAGCAACACAGAAGGCAAGCTAGAATAACAAGCCTGAGTGCTACCGTTTCCCTTTCACAGAGGAAGTAACTTGCCTAAGACTACACCACTAGTAAGACTGGAATGTTGAATCCTGCTCTTATGCCCGTAGTTGCTCCATGTGTCTTAACATGTGATGATGCCACAAACGCATATTTGTCTGACTTTACAACATGGTCAGTTTTGGGGGTTGCTTCAAAGAGTCCTCTCTAGGTTTGCCTGGAATATAACCAAAGAATTTGATACAGGGAGAAGACTCATGAATCTTCATTGTAAGTCTTCCAGGGAAAAGAGAGGGACCAGGTTCACCCCATCTGAAAGAGTCCAGAGAGGCAAGGTGATGTGGCAACTAAGAGTTCACCTTCCAGAGCCAGAGACCCAGAGTTGTGAGTCAAACCTCGGCTGAATCTCGGTGACCTGAGATTGTAGATTGGGATAGTCATATAGGTAGCTGTATGGATGGATCAGAGATGCGTATAACATGCTCAGCAAGTGCCTCCCCCCTAAGTGCTCAAGATGTGCCACCAGCCGACCTTCTCAGCACAGTTCTCACATATGTAGTCCCTCCCTCATGAAGGTAAGATGCTCTGAGTCATATATGAGACACTGAATCCAGAAGCTTCAATGTCTCTTGGGATGCCATCTTCCGCAACTCATGACAAAAAGAACATTTTCAAGTAGTTTGGTGCAGGTTAAATAAACTTCAATTGTCTTGTCCCAGTCAGCACATGATGCTCTCTACCACTTCCAACTTACACGTTTTTAATTTAAATGACAGGCTTGCACCACTTGAATGGTGTATGAGCAAATCTGAGAAAGATTCTGTTACCAAACCGCTTCCTTTTAGCTTCCCCTCAAAGAGCAAAAGGTATTGGGAAAGTGTCACCATGGCAACCTCCTAAGAGTCAGATGACCTCACAGAAAAGTAAAGAGCAAGCTTGCTTCATCACTCACTAGAACGGACCCGTGGTCACACTGCTTGAACAGCCATGTTTATCATGTATATGTTTGCTTAGAATTTGATTATTCAGTATTGCTGTGTTCCAAGTATACTATCTACAATTGTTCCAGGGAGTAAATAACAAACAGCATGCCTTCTCAAGAATTTGTAGCTCAAGCAAAGAGAGTTCACAAATCTAGGTGATTACCTAACAAGTATTCAACCGCAAGGCCACACCCACTCCTTATCTTCATTCACTCTGTGTTTCTAGATCCTTGATTAATCACAGGGCTCACGAGATTAACCTCTGTTTTATGAGAGCATCTGTGAGGACAGAATCTATGATAATGAACACTGGGTCCCAGAAATAAGCGTGCATGGCTCCTCCTAAGCATGGAAGTAATTGTGATTCAAACGTGAAGTAATGCATGATTATTGCATGGTTTGAAATGACTTAAAAGGACCTATTGTATATTACCAAAAGCACGTCTTTGTCAGCACCTTTGTTAACATTTAAAGATGACACCAGATCTGTAGCAATTTTCTCTAAACTCCGAGTTACACCAATCACAGTCCCAGAAGTATAACCGAGCAGAGACAGGTCAGAGTTGGGAGCTAGGAACCCCTGTGGGTCGCACAGCAAAGACAGCTGCTGAGGTGGTGCACTGTGGAAACGTGATGGGCAGTTAAACACCCTTCCATTCTACAGAATAATGTGAATGCTCTTCCAAAGACAGGTTTCAAATAATTTTATTGAAACAAGACTTTGCTTTGTGCTCATAGAATTTATTTTACTGTTCCTAGTGATTCCACGCTACTTCAAATCTCCCTACTAGACTCCTTGTTTTTCTTTTCTTTTCTTTTTTTTTTTTTTTAAGATTTTGAATCTTTAGTGAGTGACTTTTCCTAAGATACAAGCCTGATGCTGTACGCTGATGGTCTGCCTCAGTACCTAGAATAATGGAGAGTAATTCTCTTATCAAGCACATTGACTGAAATAAAAATACAAGGAGAGATACTTTTGGAGAGACCTAGTCACAACTAAAGAGAGCTTAGCCTTGTTCTCCAAATTTATTTCTAGAATGTGGCCTTACTACCTTTCACAAAAGGGACAATCTGATTACTGTATGCTCAATGGATTTGGGAAACCATGCTCTCAAAGCAATTAATACAGAAAAATCGGGAGAAAGAGAAGTAGCGATTATATTGTGTATGCTTCTAACTTAACAGAATGCTCCCTAATCCTCCAAGTAGGAAAATTATGAGGGTCTCAAATGTGCTTTCTCAAAGTCTTGCTGCTCCTTAACTCTCTTATGTGCCAAGGCCTGTGGGAAGGAATAAAGGAAGTATTCTTCTCTGCTGTCGGTAGGAAGGTGGCTTTTGGTGAACCGGGAACTTCTCCAAACCACCCTCTGCTATCCTGGAATAAAAAATAAACAAGATCTTCTCTTTCATATCATGATTAAGGCAAGAGATGAAATAAGCTAGGATCGCCCTATCTTCTCCTTCGAGCTGTTCCATCTACTCAAGCCCCATATTTTCTCAAGATTTCAACTTGATTTGATCCACTGTGCAATATCAGTTTCCTCATAGGAAGCTGTCCCACCATTGAGAAAGCCCCTTGGGTTGAGTAAGTATGGGATTTCCATGTGGATAGTGAGACTTGTTTTGGGTATTAATGGTTCTAAAAAAAACTTCTCTGAGGGGGAAAGTCTTTTAGGAAATATTCTTGGGAAAGTTTCAGTTGATTTTGTCCTAATTCTAACTACCCAATACTTAGTAATCTCTGAAGAGACAACTTCCAACCTTCTCTCTCTCTCTCTCTCTCTCTCTTTCCTTCCCTCCTCTTCTCCTCTCTTTCTCTTCCTGTTTTCGCTGTCTTATTCCTATGAGAATTTTTGACAACTATGCAATGCATCAACACTTTAATTCTCTGTTCTTTTTTAAGTGAATACAATTATATCTTCCTCTTTCCCCCTTTTTTCCCCTCGTTTCTTTTCTGTTTTCCAGCAAATGATACTCATCTTTTCATTTAAAGTTACTCAGCACCGTTGCTCAGACTGTATCAGTACTGGAAGCCCAAGAGAAAGCATGCTTGCTGTGAGAGTCCTAGGCTTGAAAGGGGTCTTAGGTCTCATGCACCCAAGGAAATGGATGCTATGACACATCACCAGCAGGGTTCTCACAGCTTGTTAGTAACACTGGACTCCGAGTTCCTAATCCAGGCACTTTTCTTGCTTTGTGAGTGGGTTTTCTATGTTCCTGTTAGCCAGTAATCACGGCCGTCACCTGCATATCTTCCTCCCATACTATCCCAATTCTTACTCCATTGCCTCCCCAACCCAAGGCTACAGTTCTTCCAGTCTTCCAGTTAATGACATAGGAGTATGGTGTAATCTTCCTTTAAAAGCTCCTTCCTAGGAAAGGCTTGTCAGCCACGCCTCTTTTACAAGATCTCCAGTTTCCCCATTCCTTAGTTGATTTTTGAAAGAACACCCTGGTACTTACTTCCTTTTCCTGTCACAAGTAGCTTAGCTGAGTTGTGTGAGCCTTATCAATGGAATCATTAAGCTGAACCAAGGACTCTTGAGCAGTAACATCTAAATGGATTAGTTCATTTCTTCACTAAAATCTGGTTCTGGTTTAACTGCTAAATTTAATTGTTGTTTGTTTGATGATTGGCTCATAAGAAGTGTCAGAGGCAGTCCTGCTTATACACTGAAGGCCTAAAGTCAGTTATAGGCCTAAAATCAGCAATGGGCCTGATATACATGTATGCTAATACAAAGTCTTGGGTCTCTGTGGAAAAACACTGAAACAGATGGCTATAAGCTATTGTAAACAAGCAGCTTTGGAGGAAGGCTGAATACATAGACCTTGTAGATAGGTAGCCTTGGTGGATAGTACTAACTTAGATAAAGACAAGTGAATCATAGGCGGAGTCATAGTGATCTGTCCCCTGAACCTTCACCCAGCTGACACTCTGTTCTGGAAGATAACTGTACTCCCCCTGAACAATCTGTATTTCCTCTGAACACCCACATTCCTGCGTCATCCCTTTCCCCACATTCTGCCTTTTTGTGTATATAACCTGTGTGTACAAAAGTAAAAATGGCGATCTGTTAAGAAGCACCCAAATTGTTTGCCTGACTAGACATAACCAGCAGATAAATGAGTATCTCCCACCAGAGGCTTGATCAAATATACTTAGTATAGCTTAACAATGGAACATGAAGTAGCTTTAAAAACCATGAACAGTCACATGTGAGGCATATACCTGTGGTAGAAGCACTACTTGAACCCAGGAATCTGAGACCATCCTATGCAACACAGTGAGATTCTGGTATGCTTCGAGTCTACAATGTCCCTCTTAGGTACAGGCATTTGATCACCTAGTCCCCAAACAGTGGTGCTATTGAGGGAGGTTGTAGATCCTCTTAAGACATGGGGCCTGGTTTACAGAAATTGGTCCACAGGGCTGGGTTATACTTGTTCTGGGTTCTGGCCTGTTTCCTCTGCTTCCTGTTCACTGAGCTCTGATGAGCCTTCACAGCACACTCCTCTCAGCACAGAGTCTCTGGGCCATGCCTCCCCAGGCCACATCAACCACTCCACACTTAGGCTGTCCACCTCAGGGATTTCGGTCACAGTGATTAAAAGTAACTAAGGCAGACCCTGTGTTAAAGTAATTAGTTAATAACTAGCTAACACAAACCCAAGGGGATAGAGAGATGACTCAGCAGTTAGGAACACTTGCTATTCTTCCAGAGGATCCAGGTTCAGATCATAGCATACATATACAGATCAGAATTGCCTATAGCTATAGTTCCAGGGAAATCTGTGGACACCAACACACATTACACACACACACACACACACACACACACACACACACACACACACACAACCAGCCAGTAAATCTTAAAGTAAAAGTACAAAATACTTTAAACCAAAAACCAAACCAAACCAAACCAATGAATAAAAACCTAGTGAGCTGATAGTTAAGAAGAAAATGCATGCTATTAATCAGTGTGTATTGTAGGATTCCAGTTTTAATATTTAAAAATGCTACACTGCTACTACACAGAAAAGGTATATCATATTGGTAATAATTTTTTTTCAAGAGATAGAAATAATTTTATTTTCTTTCCATTTTACTTCTTTATCCAAAAGACTTTCAATTAGGGTCAGAGAGATGGTTTAGTAGATAATGGCATTTGCCACCAAGTCTGACAGCCTGATGATGTGGAACCCATATGGTAAAAGGAGAGAACCAACTCCTTTGGTCTCCACATGTGTACCATAATATTGAACATGTGCATGAATGCTTGTTTGGGTAAAAATATAATTTAAAATTTTGAAAACTTTTAATTATGTTTTCATATTAATTAATTTTAATTAAGGTAGACCCTGTGTTGAAGTAATTAATTAGTAAATTAGTTAACTAACAAAACCACAAGGGCCTGGAGTGATGACTCAGCAATTAAGAATACTTGCTGTTCTTCCAGAGGACCCAGGTTCAGATCATAGCATACATATACAGATCAGAACTTCGTATTAGTTCAAAACACGTAGTGTGAGCCACCCTGACACGACATTCCTTGCTTCTTTTCCTAAAGCCCAGGCTACATCTCTGAAGAGGACACATGGGACCAGGGTGACACAGCCAGGCTTTGTTTAATACCAAATGAATGTGCTGAGTCCTTCCATTGTTCCGAAAGAGCTCTGTTTTGAAGCTCAGTGCAGCAGTGATTTTGTTGGCACTGAAAGGGCGGTAAGTAAATCCCGCCTCTCCAACATGGTGTGACTGTAGGGGCTGAGTCAGGTTTCTACTGATCTGCTAGAACACCAGGACCACAAGCAGCTTGGGGAGGGACATTTATTTTTATTGCACTTCTAGGAAACCTTCTATTACTAGGGAGGTTAGGGCAAGAACTCACGGCGGGAAGAAATCTGAGGCAGAAACGCAAGCAGAAACCATGGAGGAATGTTGCTTACAGGTGTGCTTCTCATGACTAACTCAGCCTGATTGTTTATAGCACTCAAGACCTTCAACCCAGAAGTGGTACTGCCTATAGAGAGCTGGGCCCTTCCACACCATCCATCAAGAAAATGTAACATAGGCTAGGCTGTAAGCCAATCTTGTGGGGGTAATTTTTCAATTGAGGTTGTTTCCAAAATGACTCTAGCTTGTTATCAAGTTGATATAAAACTACACAGGGGCCTATCCAGGTAGCACTCTTATTAACCAGAGACATGTCGAGCCCTCTTCTTGCCCCCACCTAAGCTCTACCTCTCACTTTGTCTTAGTGACTGGTGTTTGCCAGTAACTCCTCCCTATAACCTCTCCTGGCAGGAACATGCTACCACAGACCATACGATGCAGCAAGCTACAGTGACTTTTACCCTCCTCCCCACTTTCAGCCTGTCATAACTGAAATGGGAGCAACTGAAGGAGCCCTCCCTTCTGGGAATTTATACTTGAGTTCACCATTGAGATCACTAACCAAGAATGATGCACACCGGGGTTCTTGAACCATTTTCAAATATAGGAAGCCCATCACTAGGGGAAAGAAAAGGAGATGCCACTGAAGGGACACCAAGAGAAATCATTGATGACATTGTTGGAACTTCTATATTCAATAGCACTTAGAAACAGAACCAAAAGTCAAGTATCCCTGTGGTTTTAAGTTCCTTTGAGTAGGATGCCTTTAGGTCGCTACAGTGAGCCTTTTAATACAATCTCATTGGAGAAACCTTAAAACCATTAAGAGTTGGAAGGATGTCCCTCCTCAAGGCCCTCACATCTTGTTCCAAAGGCTTTATTGATAGAGAGTAGAGAACCAATGCTTATTGAGCATCTACTATGTACCAGGGACTATGCTGAGCATTGTCATATACATATCTAATCATGATTAATCAGATTAGATAAGACAGGTCACTTACGTCATCATATCTAAAATTCCCAATGATCTTGGATGGTAAGTATATTACCTAGTTTTTGGAGTTTTGGAAATTTGCTCAAGGCTTACCGTGTAGTTCTTTGATGCTGGCACTCATGACTTTGTGTCTCCTCACATCCACCAGCCCTATATGACTGCTATGAGTGTTTGGGGATTCGGGCTTGGCGGAGCAAACATTTTTGGTGCTCTGTTGACAGCACTGAACACATCTCTGATTTCCATGCTTCTATGAAATAGCTGGCTTCCAAGATCTCAAGTGCACATCGGGTATCATTTCACTGTCTGTTACAAGCCTGTTTCCACAGCTGCAGAAGCTTGTTCAGTGCAGGAGCAAACACAGTGACCGCCCCAGTGAGGGAGGCTAACACTTTCAGGGACAATGAAGTGGGAATCAGAGCCACTAAGTAAACAAGGATCTTTACGTTTCTTAAAGACCAAAGCGAGATGAGCTCTGCTTGCATGGAGTGGCCGCTTGCCAAGTCCATTCATGACAAAATTATTCAGGCAAAACCCTCAAATTTCCCTCTGTGTTCCAGGTGGTCTCATCTCTCTTTTCCAATTCCTAGAATCACTTCCCAGATAAACTACTTGCCCTCTAATCACCAACATTCAGGTTGATTTGGTATGGCATCCGAATCAACAGTCTTAAGGCTCATGTATGTGCTCTGCCTTGAGGAGGACAAGGTTATTGCTGTGAGACCCATCAGGAAACAAGCCCAGGCTGCAGTGAAGAGAGACCCTGGAGCAGAGGCCAGTTAGAAAACTGGGGACCCTTCTAAGAAACACCCCCTACACAGAACTTCCTTGGAGAAAACACGGAGTGTGGATTAAACACACCTGGAAGGACTCAGAACAATGTTGACTGTTTTCCTCTTCCTTGTTTATGCTACCCAACAGTCTTGGCCAGCCCCTAAAGGGCTCTCAGTTCCTGTCACTAACAGAAGACCAAGTTTCTTTTGAAGTTAGATAGAAGACAATTAGCTGTCATTCTCCACCTGGAAGGAAGAATAGCATGGTAGTTGATGGTATGGCCAATGCAATCGTGATGGTTGGTCTTGGGTGTCAACTTGACTGGAGTAAGAGTTTGATTCTGGGGAAATGCATCTCTGTGTGTCTGTGGGGGCTCTTTCCAGGGATGACTGACACATCGGCATGTGACTTGGAGAGGAAGAGAGGAAAGACATATCCTGCATGTGGATGGCACTGTCCAAGGGGCTGGAGGCTTAGGCAGAAGTTGGAAGAAGGCAACCTGCATGAGGGTTGCAAGCAAGTCTTTTGCTGAGTCGGACTGTGTACACCTGCTGCGATCATCCGTTGCCTTCACACTCCAGCGTCTCTCCCCTATCAAGGCCTAATACCAGCAATTATCCAGAGAGCTTCCTGGCAGTCAGCACTGGACTCAGATGGTTGAAGTGTCTAGTGTTCTCTGCTTTTCCAGAATGTTATTAGGAATTACTGGATTACCCAGTCCTTATTAGGTAAGCCAATTCAATAACTCTGTTTTTATAACATGTATCTTTTTTTCAGTTCTGTTCCTCTGGAGAACCCAATTTTATACAATGGAGGAATGTTTTCTAATCAGCCAGGTGACTTGGTTTGTTAGTCACTTTTTGTAGTAGAAACAACCCCTTATGATGGTTAATTTCATATATCAGCTTGCTGAGTTAGGCATTGCTCAGAAGCTGGTTAAATATTAACTCTGGATGTGTCTATGAGGCTATTTCAGAAAGAGATGAGCACTTGAACCAGCCTCTGGTCCAAATGTGTAAGGGCATTATAATGGAGAGATAAGAGTCCATAGAGAAATTTGCTCTTTCTTCTGGTCCAGGAATGTTCTATTTTCCATATCCTTGTACGTTAGAGCATTGGATTCTTAGGCATATGTACTGTGCAACTTATACCGACTGCATCCCCACCCCTACCAAGTACATCCATCAGCAGCCATTAGCTGAATCACACCATGGGCTTTCCTATATATCTATCTTGAAAATGGCAGATTGAATTATTCAGCCTCTGGAAACATGTTCCTCAATTTCTATAATTTCCACAATAAACTTCCTTCTAAAGATATCTAGAGATTATCTCTTACTGGCTCTTTTTCTGTACAAAGCCATGACTATTCTGCCTCCCCAACATGTACACCTTAATATCTTGGTGTAAACAGGTCTCTGCTCCAGCAGATCCTATGTGGAATTTAGCTTGTAATGGTCACCATGGAACAGCAAGAAAGAAGAAGCGCTCAGCTCATAGTCTCCAACTGGCCCTTGACCCTCCCATCTAAAAATGTCATGTATTGTTGATGTTATCTTGGCCAGAGTCATGTCATGATGAGTTCTACTGTAAGTACAATTCAACTTCCAGATTGAAAAAGCTGAGTGTCTTGCTGCTCTATTGCTAGAATGAGACACCATGACCATGACAATTCTTATGAAAGAGAGAATTTAATTGAGGCTGGCTTGTATTTTCAGAGGTTTAGTCCATTATTGTCATGGAGGGGAACATGGCGATATGCAGGCAGACATTGTGCTGGGAGAGCTGCTGATAGTTCTACATCTTGATCCACAGGCAGCGGGAAGAGAGAGTGACACTGGGCCTGGCTTGTGCTTTTGTAACCTCAAAGCCCACCGCCTGTGACTCACTTCCTCCAACAAGGCCACACCTACTTCAACAAGGCTGGCCACACCTTTTCAAGTGGTGCAACTTCCTAATGATTAAACATTCAAATATGTGAGCCCATGAGGGTCATTCTTACTCAAATTACCATAATGAGTGTTTGTGGAAGCTGCAGCCATTTAAGCTATACTCCAGTGTTCCGTTTACCCTGGGTGTATAAGAGGCTGTTATAAAGGTTAAATTACAAAGAAAAAAAATCCATAAAGGACCTGGCACATGGCCATGATTCAATACCTGAATAATGTGCAGGTTGTGAATTTGACTATGATTTTTTTATACCTCAAATTTACTGCCAAGATTAATCCCAATCTTTCCAACAGTTGTAGGATATTGCAAGTACTTCAGAGGCATCAAACCTGTAAGAAAAACAATGGTCCCTTTTCTCTACATCTCTCCCAAATTTCATTCATCCTAAAACATGGAAATGGCAAAATGCTCCCCACATTAAAGGTAGCTGAATACAGCAAAGAATGAGAAAATACTTTGAAGGAGAGCTTTACAAATACAAATTATGATTGCATTTCTTATATATAGCAAATATTGCCCTGGTACCTAAACTCAGTGTAAGTACATTAGAACAGTATGGGCTTCAGTAGAAAGAACATAATATTGTCATAATGCTTGAAAAACTAGGGCTGGGTATGTGGTTATTATAATTGTGTGGGCTCTGTTGGCCAAGTGTGTTATTACAGTTTCAATGGAACCATTATCTTGTTAATGGAACACATGGTGAAACCTGCAGGGGCTTCCTGTGACTTCATGGGAGTGCCCACACTCTGGCTTTCCCTAGGTAATGCTGCGGCCTGAGGGGCATGCGTGCATGCCTACTTCAGCACTCTCCGCACCTGCACTAGGCCGCTAAAGCACTCTCAGTGTGTAGTCATAATATCGTCTGTCCTGGTGTGGACGCCTCTGTCCCCTCCTTGCTCCCCAGACACTAACCCTTAGTTTTTAGAAGGTGTTCATTATTTTTGCAGAGTTTGGGCCTGAGACTCTTAGTGTTCAGCAAGTGATTCAGCTCATGTGGGCCCTGGGGTTGTTTACATTCTCAGGAAGTGCTATTGCAAAACCCCAAAGTTTATTTTATGGAGTGAGGTTATTTTTGCCAGATGAATTAACTTGGCCAAGTTATTTTTAAGTTTTTTTTTTTTCCTTAGCTCCCTAGAGAAGGTCTAGACTCCTTTTTGTGTGTCTAGGAAAAAAAAAAAAAAAAAAGCTGAGTCTGTTTGATGAAAGTTAGAGAAAAAGTCCTGCTGAAGCAGATCAAAGGTTCTTAGTCTTGAACAACAACAAACCCAAGTGCACTGAGTGCTGGGAGAAGAGGCTCCATTGGCTGCGAGTACAGTGACTGAACAGATACAGTTAGAAGTCTGCAAATGCATCTCAGCTGCTCCCACAGATGTGCATGGGAGGAAGCCCAACTGGATATTCGTCCAGAAGGAACACCTAAGACTGCCAACTAGCACCACCACAGTCAGCAGCAGGGAATCTAAGAGCCAACAGGAAGCTCAACTTTGCACCCTCACTTGGGGCTTAAAAGGCCTGAAATGATGCTACCTTGCAAACTACCTTGCAAATACCTTTAACAACTGATTTTTACATAGAAACTTGGACAATTTATTTTCAATTTTTAAAAATTGTGTGTGTGTGTGTGTGTGTGTACACAAGTGCCCTGCCCGAGGAAACAGAAGTGTCAGGTTCACCTTGAGCTGGCTTTACAGGCAGCTCAAGTTGTGAGCCACAGAAGTGTCAGGTTCACCTTGAGCTGGCTTTACAGGCAGCTCAAGTTGTGAGCCCCAGATGTGGATGCTGGAAGACCTCCGATCTCTGTCAGAGCAGTATACATTCTTACTTGAGTTCTAATAACTTTTAATTTTTATATATGTGTATTTATGTGTAGGGATGGGGTGGGTGTGCCAGTGTTTTCCTCCCATCCTGTGAGTCTGCGGATATAACTCAGGCTGTTAGGCTTGCTCGCAAGAGTTTTTACCCACTGAACCATCTTGGTGACCCTGCAAATAACACCTTGGCAAGATTAGCATGGCCCTTGTACAAGGATGATTTGCAGCTTTGTGGCTTGTTCTGTATTAGCAAAAACTAACTTTCTCCCCTGCTTCTTTGACAACATCGTACATATACACTGATCCCCTCTCACCCCCACCTTCCTATGTCCCTCAACGCATTTCCTGCCCACCTTCATGTCCTCTCCTTTTTTATTTATTTTTTATGAGACTAGATATCCCAGTTTGGTCTGAAACTCACAAAGTAGCAGAGGATGGCCTAGGACTTCTGGTTCTCCTGCCTCCACCTCCCCAGTGCTAGGATACAGATGTGTATCACTTTGTTTTTTGTTATATTGGGGATTCGATTTAGGACCTTTGTATGCTAGACAAACACTCTACCAAGTTACACACCTAGCCCAAATCACATTTAGAGCACAGAGTTGCGTCTTCTGTATGGTCAGAGATTGCTTTAAGAACCTGATGGTAGCCGGGAATGGTGCTCCACACATTTATTCTTAGCGCTCAGGAGACTCTGGGAGTCCAAGTCGCCTGTTTAACATAGCAGGTGTCATATCAGCTAGGACTACATAATGAGAAAAAGAAAATGATGATTATGGCAAGCTTACATATAAATGTAAGCTTTTGGTAGCAAGTTTAGTGATGTCATTATGATGATGTATAAGATCTGCCGTGGAGATCCATAAATCCCTTCACTTGAGCACTTATTCACCGGCTCAGAACGTACTGGGGATTCAGTGATATGCGAGACTAGGGCTCAGTCTTGTGCAGCTCACAGTCCGGTGGGTGACAAACTCAAAGCCACAGCACGCAGTGATGAGTCAAGTGCTGAGCTAGAAATACAAACAAGAAGATGAAAAAAGAGCCCTGGGTGCAGATGAACTGATTAGTAAGTTCTCAATCAGGTTGTTATTATGCCACAGGCAATTAGGTACTAGAGCACATGAAGTTTTAAAGTCTAGAATATCCCACATCCAATGTGAGGGAGGCTGTGGAAGACTCACTTAAGCTCAGTTCTGATACACAACGGATATGCATGTAGGTGAAGAGAGTGACACCTCAGGGAGCGGCAGCAGCGTGTGCACGGGTTTAGTGATTGAGCGAAGTGACTTGGGGGAAGCTACAGATAGTTATCAGGGTTCCTTTGGCCCAGCTTTACGAATTGTGGACTTTATCAAGGTCAGAGTTTGCCTCTGAGAGATTTTCTTTGTAAAACCAAGTGAAAGAAGGGATCAGTGCTTTCTATTAGAAAGATTATCCTAAGGCGTGTGGGATGACTCACTGTTTTGGCATTCCTTCTAGGCTCCGCCCAACAGTTATCTGGCAATAGCCAGGTAGGCCTGGTTTGCTATAAAAGGGACTGTTTGGCCCCTCCTTGCCTCGCTGCCCCTTTTGTCCTTCTCTCCCTTCCCCCCCCCCTCCAACCTTTCTTAACTGGCTTCTCCCCCCTTCTCTTCCTCCTCCTTCTCCTCCTCCTTCTCCTCCTCCTCCTCCTCCTCCTCCTCCTCCTCCTCCTCCTCCTCCTTCTCTCTCTCTTTCTCTCTTGTCTCTCTCCAGCTCCCTTTCCTCTCCCTCTCTCTCCAAGTGTTCTTGGCTGGCCCCTTCCCTCCTCCTCCTCCCTCCTCCCTTCTCAAGCTCCTAAATAAACTCTATTCTCTACTAGACCATTGTATGGCTAGTACCTCGGGAGAGGGAGGTACCCCCTCCCACCACACCATATCTCCCTCTATAAAACATATTCTGGCTCTTTTAAAAAACACAACACAGTGGATAAAGTCCTTGCCTTGCAAGACTGATGACCTGATTTGATCCTCAGAACCTGGGGAAAAAAGCCAGATGCAATTGCTTGCATCTGTAATGTCTGTTTTTCTACCACAACACAAGAGGCAGAGACATGGATATTATCTGAAATCTCTTGAGTGAGCTAACCTGGAACATGCAGCCCACAGGCTAGCAGAATCTGTTTCAACATGATGGAAAGAGAGAAGAACTTATAAAAGTGGTCCTCTGATCTTCACAGTGTACTGTGATGCATATGCATCTATATTCCTCTGTCTGTCTGTCTGTCTGTCTGTCTGACACACACACACACACACACACACACACACACACACACACACACACTATGAAGAAGGAGAAGAAGGAGAAGGAGTAGAAGGAGACAGAGATGAAGGAAGAGGAGGAGGAAGAAGAAGAAGAAAAAAGAAGTTGTTGTTATTATTAAAAAGGTCACCCTGCCTTCTGTGAAAAAATAAATGAATTATGGGTTGGACAAGGGAGATGTAGTTGAAATTAAGGATGACCAAAAGGAAGAAAATGCCAAGTTACTCAGAATGAAAAATGTCAGGGAGTCCAGGACTGGCAGGAGAGATGAAGTGTTGGGAGCACAGAAGTTCTGTGCTCACAGATAAGCACTAGGAAAAACAGTAATGTTAAACACCCAGAATTATCTCTTCGGTGAAAGATACTTAACTTTTTTTTCCCCAGAAGGCTGGAAATGTAGCTGGCTAATAACTTAGGCAATCCTTGTGCTATCTTTATGACCAGGGGCTCTCTTAGGCTCCCCCTAAGCAGAACTAGAGATATTTAATAATCTAGGTGATCTCTGTGCTTTCTGTATGACTATGGGCTGCCTCAAGCATCCACAAGCAGGACTGTAGGTGGTTGATAGCCTGAATGACCTCTGTGCTCATCTGTATGAGACAGCACCAGATCCTCCCCTAGGCTAGTAAGATAACAAAAGTAGTTAATCTATAGAACCCATCCACATGTACTTTGAAAAGGGTTTAGATGTCGTCATGTCTTAAGCGTTATGCACATGGTCTTGAGTGAATTGTCACCATGAAACTTATTTTCCAAACTGTACTGTGCTTTAAATATGCCTAAACTAAACTGCCTGATGTCAGCCTCAAGACGTGTGAATCAACACCAGCAACTGAGTTGTGCTGAACCAGATTTCCTCCATATCTCCCATGGACAGTTACCCTTCTGGCACTAGTGGTTGCAGAGACGCCACTATGGAGTAGCTTAGAAATATCTGAGAAACAGGAGATCTCTGTATACTACCTAACACACAGTCTTTCTCTTTTCCAGTGATTTTTTACCTAAGGAAATGCTCTACACTGTGCAGTGAGGCAGTGATCGGTCATGTTAGCAAGATAATCTTGCTACTGAGGGTGTATGTATCAGGTAGAATCAAGAGGAAAGACTCACTATGATTTAATTATCAGACATAAGAACTCTAATTAAATGATCATAATGATGACGATGACAGCCCCTTGCAAACACAATTTTACAGTGCACCGACTCTCTGCACCAATTGCCTTCAGGCATTCTACGAGCATTAGACCATTTAATCTTCAAGCAACCCTATGATGTGATGTAGGCTCCCACCGTATCGGGACAGGATAGAATAGAATACAGCACAGATTGTTTAAATACCTTGGTTAAGGTCACTCCCTGAGGAAGTAGAGAAGCTTCGAAGTCTTATTTCTAGGACCCCCTACACTCAGCAATTCTATTTGCCTGGCACGGCACACAGAATTATACCCCTTCATATAACTCAGTATTAACATCAAAGATGACTTTCCTTCATTTGTTCTGGCATTCTAAGAAGCACAACACAGAGGCTTCTACTCCACTCTGTCTCTTGAAAAATCTTAGGAGAGGTGCAAGAAGAAAAAAAAATGCTGTGTTTTTGCAGATTGAAGCTCTAAAGATTAGAAAAGGAGAAAAAACAAGCAATAGTGTTTTTAAACAATGAATGTTGTTTTCTTTTAGCCATAAGGGAATTTTAAAACTTGACAAACCATTCAGCTTTCAAAGCATTCCACATTCCCCACCCACAAGCAGATGCCAGAAGGTGCCAGTTTGAGCCAACTCCGAGCTCAGGAACAATTTTCTAAATACCGGATCAGATTTCTCCAGTCCACACACCATTGATGAATACCTCCATTGTCTTTAATTGGCCTGATGAAATGTGCTTAGCAATTTATCAATTAATTAATTAATCTTAGAAGCACATTTCAGCAAGAGACGAGATATAGTAGGGTACTGATGCAATCCAGAAAATGATAGAGGATTACTACTTCAAAAAGATTAAAATCGCTGCTCAAGATCTTTGAAATTTTAGAATTAGGTTTTGTATAGTCTCAAATTTAGTGAAGGATTTTCTGGGGTGGGGGAAATCTCTGATTACATAAAGAAAGCAATTTCCTCAATTTGAAGGAGAGTTTTTTTTTTTTTTGAGAAGAAAAAGAAAATGCTGATTACAATTATTATACTCATTCAAGTACTGTTCACTGGAAATGTACTCTATGCCTAGCTCCATGCAAGGTACTAGAATACAGAAACTGCAAAGTATAGATCTTACTGCCTCCATATGTGGGGAGATGTACAAGCAATGGAATCTCGAAATAAAAGATTGTGATAAAAGAAATATGTTCTAGGGACCTGGGGAGCAAGACTAAAGGGGTGAACCCATACTGTGTTGCTAAGATTTTGGACATAGTTTTTAAGTGATGGAGAGCCATTAATCAGAATAGGCAATCACACAGTATTAGAAGGATCGCGCTATTATCAATGAAGAATGGGCTAGAGGGTAGGGAAGCACCACAGGCAGAATGAATTCCACTCTTCATAAAAATCATTCGAGAGTGTTCTGAGGTCTCCATTTCTGTTCTTCAACCCATTTCCCCTTGCCCTAAGACACAAGCAATTTATAAACTACTGTTGTAAGATTTATTTTTAAATGTGTATGTATGTGTGTGTGTGTGTGTATGTGTATGCACATGAGCTCACAGAAGCCATAAGAGGACACCAGATCTGCTGACCCTGGCTGCTGTGTCCTGTTCTATGTGGGTGCTGATAGCCAGACTCCAGTCTTTTCCAGGAACAGCAAGAGATCTGAACTCTGAGTCACCTCTGCAGCCCCATGTCACCTTTTGAAAGTGCTATCTCATTGCTAGGCTTTTGAGGTTTCCCCAATATCTACAATTGCTTCATAATTGAATTTCTCTAGTCCCATGTGGTGAATTTCTAGTCCCATGTGGTGGTTTGAGTAGGAATGGTCCTCATAGACTCATGTGTTTGAATGCTTGGACATAGGGAGTGGCACTATTAGGAGGCGTGGCCTTGTTGGAGAAGTATTTCATTGTGGGGGTGGGCTTTGAGGTCTCATACATGCTCAAGCTATGCCCAGTGTTGACATGGTCTCCTTCTGCTGCCTGCAGATCAAGATGTAGAACTCTCAGCTTCTTCTCCAGCACCATGTCTACCTGCATGCTGCCATGCTTCGTGCCATGATGATAACGGACTGAATCTTTGAAACTGTAAGCCAGCCTCAATTAAATGTTGTCCTTTATAAGAGTTTGCTTTGGTTATATTGTCTGTCATAGTTTCTATAGATTTAATCCATTTACATATGTTGAGACTTGCTCTATGGCTTAGAATATGGTACTTGGGTACATGTATATGCAAATATGTGGGTATATGTTAGTTATATATTAGTAACATTTCTATTGTTGTGATAAAATCCCACATCCAAGACTAATTTTTCAAACATAGCTAGATTTTTAAAATTCAAAATATCACTTAAGTGAACGCTGTAGAGTTTGTGCATCCCTCTGAAATGTCACACGCCAGGCATCCGCTGAATGGATGGCTCTCAGCGTTATCTTCTAGGTTCCCACAATAGCTCATTATGCTTAACACTTGATGGCTTTTCCAGCCCAAAGCTCCGTAATATTCCCCTAAACAACATGGTCAGGTTTGTCACAGCAACATACCATGACTCCGGTCCCCAGTTTTGTTTTAGTTATGTTTCTGTTGCTATGATAGAACACCTTGACCAAAAGCAACTTGGAGAGGAAAGGGTTTATTTGGCTTACATATCCACGGTCACAGTCCTTCAAGAGAAGGGAAGGCAGGAACTTATGGTGGGAACTGAAGCAGAAGCCACAGACTAACATATCAAAACCACACACATATGCACACACACACACACACACACACACACACACACACACACACACACAC